>NC_056737.1:318306185-318353685 GCF_019279795.1 Protopterus annectens | reverse complement strand
GTCTTATTTTGCTGACTAAAGATCCCCATTTTAATTGTATCTCTTTTTTCTCTTCCTATTTCTACAGCAGTGACTTGGATATTGCTTTGGTTGAGCCCTTTCTCGATTTTACAGTTATTAAGGTGTTGCAACCATTTCTGCCAATTCCTATCCACTCATTTAATTACGAGGGTTGCGGCTGTGTTCACTGTGTCCTCAGTAATATTTTTTCAAAATAAATTCATGCCTACCAAAATGACAACCAAACCAAACACATTTGCATGTAGAATCTTTGCGACACAGTGGGTCTTTTAGTTAAATCTAAAAGTACCTTTTTATACATGTTGGCATAGCTCTCAAATAATCAGGGACATTTTTCAACAGAATCAGGGACAAACCCAGAAAAAATCAGGGGCAATCAACGACATTTGCAAAATATTAATACTATTAATACTATTAACTTGAGACATTGGCAGAATAAAAGAATGTTAATTACTATACATTTTGTGAAATAAAATAAATCTAAAACTCTTACTTACTGCCATTATTTACTGAGTATAATTCACCACCTTTCCTCCAAGAGTCACCAGTTTTAGGAGGGATTAAGAGGGAGAGAGATAAATTTTGGAGTCAAAATCAAGGACATCCCTGGAAATCAGGGACACTTAAGAGGCATGCGTGTTTAGGTTTTCAATCATTGCAGACACACTGAAGTCAAATGCATCAGACAAATGTATTACAGTGTTTATCATGTTTTCAGTTCTCTTGCTAGGGATAGGCTTGCATATGACAAGATCAAGAAGGACTTGTAGGTACAGTATGTTAACAGATAACTTATCAGAAATATTTATGAAGCCGAGTAAAGCATTAAAGATTATATGTGATTTTGTGTGTGTATGTGTGTGTGTGTGTGTGTGTGTGTGTGTGTGTGTGTGTGTGTGTGTGTGTGTGTGTGTGTGTGTATTTATGTATGTTAAGGTGGTGACTTTATATCCATTGCTACTTTAAGTAATCGTCAGATTCACATCATGCCATGGGTAAGGTAATACTTCAAGGAAACCCTGATGACAACCCAGAGGGCTGAAAGAACAGGCTAGAGAGGGGAAGGGTGTTAGTAGCCACTGCAGACTCACCCATCCCTGCATACTTCTGAACTGTCCCTGATTTTGTCATGGCCCTTGTAAGTTGTTTGATTTTCCTGCAAATATCAGAGAGATTATAGTCAGTAAGGCCAAAGATTAGAGTTTCATACCTTTCATTTTTCAGAAAATGCATGTTGATGCAAAACCTTCTGTTCTATTAACTTTTTAAGTGAATTACAGTAATACTTAAAAGTTTTCCTTGTTTTGGCTTTGTTATTGATTTTTTGGTAAATAAGTTAAGAACTGTGCATACCTGGGATAGGTAATAACAGACTTCCCACTGCTTGAGTGGCATCTGCTGGATGACAAGTAGCAAGGCTTGAATAGAGGCAAACAGGGAACACTCAGACTGCCAAGGAGTTTGTTAGACTTCAGCCAGTTTGCAGCAGGTGTGTAGAAGCACTCACCTCTGTGCTGAACATGTCAGTGCAGGCATTGCCTTGTGCTTGACAGCTATCACAGGAAGAGAGGACTGTGGCATAAATGAAAAATTCAGCCCTGCATAGTGTGTGTGTGTGTGTGTGTGTGTGTGTGTGTGTGTGTGTGTGTGTGTGTGTGTGTGTGTGTGTGTGTGTGTGTGTGTGTGTACATACTGTCATTTTTGATTGATATACATATATATATATATATATATATATATATATATATATATATATATATATATATATATATATTGTATAATGTAACCCCTGGGAGGTGAACAGCTAACAGGATCACCTGTAACCTGGCTGTACCAAATCATGTTCTGACATTAGACAAGGCTCAACTTATAGCTTGTAGAGTTCAGTAGACAGAAGAAACACACCAGGACAAATAAGAATGCTGAGTAATGAGAAACAGAATGTCAAATTGAAATTATTCCAAGGCCAAGGTTGAGAATGTTCATAGGAGGTTACTAGGCTAACGGCCCTACAGCCATTACAAGCCTAGCCATATTTATCTGAGTTACCCCAATTGTTGGTGGTTAGGTGAGTGAAGTTTGCAGAGGTAAGGGTCTGTGGTACTTAATACCGACTTCCTGTATCCAGGAGGGACATAGGTACCAACCCAGGAGTGAATTTGCGATCACCCATCCATTGATCTAGGTTGCATTTGAAGAGGATCAGGGAGGGGCTCTGTTTCATGTGAATTGGAAGCTTGTTCCAAAGAAGTGGCAGTCTCTGGGAGATGTATCTATCTCTCCAGCATGACCTGTTCATGTCAGTGGCTAGGTTAAGATCCCTGGAGAGAGTGATCCTCCTGCAGTTCGATTTATGAATGTATAGCATTTCCATCAGGGCCAGGTCAGGGACTGCCCTGTAAGCCAGGCACAGGTCACCCCTTAGCAACCTGTACAAGATGAAATACAGTGACAGGGGTTTCAGTCTTTCCACGTAAGACTTGTTTTGTGTATCCTGTAATTTCTCAGAGAGAAACGTCTGTGGTCTGTCCAGTCATTGCAGATGTCTGGTGAGGTACATCCAAAAGGGAGCACTGTACTCAATTATTGGTCTGATGAGATCTGAGTGTAATGAAATTATAACATCAGTAGATCTAGATGCAATGCCTTTACTTAGAAGATGTTCCACACAGAAGGATTTCCTTACTACTGTAGGTGCGTGGTGGTCAAAGTTCAGATTGCTATCAACCTGAGTATCCAGATCACATACCACTGGGTCTAGACTTATGGGGGTGCTGTCTATAATGTAATTAGCAGGGATATCATCTTTCCCAAAGGGAATAATACTGCATTGCTTTGCATTTAGCTTTAATCTGTTGTTTGTGACGAGACGGTCACAAACTGCAAAATTGAAGTGGCCAAGTCTGCTAAGGGTAGATCAAGTAACCAGTGGAAACAGCTACTCTTAGAGGATCAGAAAAGACTGCAGCCTGGGTCAGCAAGCAGAATGCCCAATAGTTCCAAGACACTAGTTACCCTCAATACACAAGATCTGAAGAAGACTAGGAGCCATTTATTCTTCCCTCTTCTGGGAACAGACTACTTTTCTAATCCAGAACCAGCTCTCTTGGGGGAGGGGGTTCAGGGTTTGTGACTCTCCAGAAGAATCAGCATTGTACTATAAATAAGGCACGTTTGCAATGCTCTTTGTTCATTTACAGATAATTCAAGTGTTGTATCTACATCCAGAGCCATCTGAGCTAAAATAAGAATATTTTCTCGATTTATCACACTTGTACTAGCTTTATACAGTGATCACTACTGTTTATATGAACATTTCTTAAAGCATACATTTTATTTTGTGGCAAAAATAGTCATTTCTCTGTTTGTTGTTTTTTCTAGTTTGTTTTCCTCCTAATCACCATGCAGAAGGGAGTATTAGCCAGGGACTTCATTGTTTGGTAGTAATTTATTGTTTAACATGCACTTGAAAGCTGTTCTTGCTGTACTTTTACATTAAGAAATTCCAGAATCATCCATTTCATGGCAGAAAAAGTTTACCTGGTCTCTCTGAGTTGGTAACCTCATCAGAAGGCTCAAAGTGTGGTTGTTTATTGGCTAGATAGCAAGGAGTCTGCTTTCAAGCTTTTTTTCTCTACTATAAGTCAGGCAAGTTGCGTGGAGCTGCCTATCAAGCAGCAGTGGTTAGCAGTGCCTAGTATAGTACCAAATCCCTAGACACTAAAATTTCTCTTTAAAGTTATGATTAATCCAAAACCTGTTAAAACCCAATCCTAAATCCTTAATAACCCATCCTATTCTAGGTCTGGACAACATGGGTATGAAAATTCCAAATGTCTCTGTGGCCGTTTTGATAGATTTGGGCATCCTAAGGCAATGTTGCAATTTTCTCATGTTCTCTTGACAACCAGTTAATCATTAAAGAAAATAACACTGTATATGAGAGATGTAAATACACAACTTCCTTAAGACAAAAATCTTGCATACTACCAAGGTTGTCAGGAATACCCACACAACATCCCTCATACATTCCGTTTACCACAAACAGATTGTCTTATGCTGAAGTGCTTAAATGAAATCTTCCCAAATCTCAGAAACCTCAAAAGCTATCTAATGGCAACACTGCTCTTTAGCAATCACTTAAATACACACCAAAAGCGACACCAAACTTCTCACATAAGCCTATACCCAGTGGTCCCCCAATAGCAAAGCCCATAAGGCAAGCATATACTTTACCTAATACTCTTGTTATTAGGGACTCCATTGTGATTCACACAGATGCCTCACTCATCAGGTTACACAAGGAGAAGATAAGGGTTAGTTGCCTATCTGGAGCCAGTATCACCAATGTCACGCACTCACTCAAGTCACTACACCTCAGGTACTAATATGATTCTATCATAGTCCATGTGGGTGTAAAGAACTGAGACATACTTCACTGGACTATATGAAAACAGACACAATGGATCTCTTGGAGTGTGCACCATAGACAGGTGTGAGCCTTGTACTGAGCAGGATTCTACCTGCATGAAGGAGGATACCACAATACGAGCATACAATTATTGATTTTTATAATTGGCTTAGTTTCTGGTACCACTCCAGGAGAATACAATATCGGTCAATATGGGAGGACAGGGTCAAAAGACAACATTACTTTGCCAAGGATGGGCTACACCTGTTCTCCCTAGGCTTTTACATATTGGCTATAACTTTATCCACCCCCTTAAAGCCTTTTATAGGCAATGCCAAAAAGACAAAACTACCAACATAGTGAAAAAGTCTACAAGCAGCCTTAAGTTGTTACTGCTCGGTGCTAGGAGTCTAAACAAAAAAATACACACTCTTCAAGCCTTCCTCACTCTTGAGAATGTAGGCATCTGAGCTATGACTGAGACTTGGTTTAAAGCCATACTCCATCAGTACAACGCAACAGTGCCCTCCACATATTTAGACCAACAACAGCACAGACTGGGGCCAGAGGTGGAGGTGTCTCAGTCTACGTTACCAACAAACATACCTCCAGGTTGTTTAAGCTGGATTATACCATGAAGCTCATCCATGTGCCCATTACCATAGATATGGTCCCCTCACCATATCATGGCTAGCAACAGGTCACCATCTATGCCCCTAGAGTCTCACAGCTCTTACCTGAATCTACTAGAGGTGCTCACCATCCAACCAAAAACCCTATTCATGAGTGACTTTAACTACCCCTCTCCAGACTGGGAAATGTACACTGACTCAAATTCACAGTCACAATGCTTCCTAGTTTTTATTAACACCAAACCCTGGAACAGATAGTGCATGCTCCAGCTAGAGGATCAAGCATACTGGATCTGGTACTGACTGACATGGCTGAGCCCTGATGGATCTGTTGCACATCCACAAAACAAACAGCACTTGAAATACTAGATCTATGTATCTGAATTCACTTGTGACATAAACAGAACATGTTGGAGGGACAGATAGGTGTCCCAAAGGATCCTAATACTGTAGAATAGGTTTCCCCATCCATGTAAAACAGAGTTCATCCTTGACCCTGTTCAAATGAACCCTCGACAATTGGATTGGACATCATAAATTTACTCCTGGTCTGGCCCCCATGTCCCTTATGAACAGATGCCATCAATAAAAAAAGTTTTATCCTAACACCCCCCTACAAATCCTCAGTTACCTCCCTACTAACATGCCCCCCACCCAGGACTGATACCCATGATTCTCAGGGACCCAAATGGTTGAATGTGCATGGCTAGGCTTGCAAGGACCCTAGTGGTTGTTAGCCTAGTAACAGCCTATGAATCTATGAAATCTCAAGAGTGAGGAAGCTTCTTTTTGGATTCTAACTCTTTTGAGAAGCTGTGAAAAGAAGGTCCTGACTAGGCTTTAAGGAACTACCATTCTTAGAGAAGTGGGAAGAGGGGTGGGTCCTTGTTTGAGCAAAAGGGCCTCCAGGTCCTGACTAGGCTTTAAGGGACCACCATTCTTAGAGAAGTGGGAAGAGGAGTGGGTCGCTGTTTGAGCAAAAGTGCCTCCTTCCACTGGTCTTGAAACATCTGGATATTCAACAGAGATGATAATGCCTGGAGCAGGATTTCCTTCCAACAAACTTCTGCACCAAGAGACCCCCTTATCTAATGGGCACATTATTTAAAGCAGACGTTTAAGATCCCAAGAGGGGAAAATTTCTAAGACAAATGGGAGAAATTCCTGACTGAGTGGGATACCACAAGTTGCTGAAATCCTACTTAATTTCCACCAGGGACCAAAGGCAGAACCTGTCCCCAACCTAACCTCCCATTAGAGACAGGGCTCAGCAGCAGACATCTAGAAATACTTGTGTGCAATTTGCAGTGAATGGGCAGAGACAGGTTATAGCTATGGAAGATTTGGTCTCACTTGATCATAATTGGGAGTCTTCCAGCAGCTCTCAGTTCCATCTGTCAGATCCATCCTGTGGCTGGCAGAAATTAGCAGACAGGGGTCTTGACTTGGAGGTAAAATGAGCCAAAACTACACAATCAATCATGCCCAGGTCACCAGAAGGCTTCCACGTTATCAAGGGTAAAAGCACTCCATCTTTATTCTCTTGACCCCTAAGATTCCAGGGGGTATTCATTTACATTTCTGAAAAAGCATATGGTATTGAGCAGCAAGGAGGGAGACCCCCCCCCCCATCCTTGCTGGATCAGTTGAAAAAGAAACAAGTCATACTCAGAATACAGAGGTTTAGTTTTCTGAGTGACCCAGCTATGGGGACTCACTCTGGGACTGTGACCCAGAAGACTGGCTCACTCCCATATGAGAGAGGTCAGCCTGGAGAGACTGGCCACAGCCTCCCATTTCACAGAATGAGAACATTAACTAAGACATTATTAGAAGCCAGAAGCTACCTGTAGAGGCAAGCTTCCAACAAGAGGAAGGTGCAGAAATGATTACCTCCCTGATAGCATTTAAATGGGAGAGGAATACTGACAACCAACATAGTACACTTCCTAACCTAAAAAACCCAGAGCAATTCCATGAGTCCTTCCACAGAAGAGGACACAGATGAACAACAGTCACACACCGGATGTCTACTCTGGGGTGCTAAAGGGGTGAGAGAACCTCAAGAGAGCAAACTTGCTCCAGGCAGGACATAATTCTGTTGTGCCTAGGCACCCACCTTCATCCGACACTAAGGGGTCTTCATAAAGGGAGATCAAACAAAGCCTCTTGTAAACCTTCACTGACTAATATTGCAGGGAGGAATGCAACTCAAGGAAGGGTAGCAATCCAAAAGACAAACTCATCTAGGTTCACTGACCTCAGACCAGCCTTACAACAGGCAGGAATGCCCATGAAGGCAGCTGTTACAGGGGAAAGAAAAGGCTAGTACAGACACAACCTACTTAAAAGGCTAAGTCCTCAGAGTGTCTCAGTGATGTTCTACCTCCAGAGGAACCTCTTTGTAAAGAACTGCCACCATTGAATCCAGGTGGTCTTAAAAGTCATCTCTAAATCTCGGGAAAGACCAGACATGTTAAACCCATCTCCAAAGATGAGACATAGAAGGTTTTTATTCCTGTCTAGCCCTCATCAACAGCAAGGTCCATGGATGAGGATTTCCCTGGTCACCCCCCCCCCTCACACACACACACACACACACACACACACACACACACACACACACACACACACACACACACACACACACACGTGAATGAAGCCCTCCCGGAGATAAGGAAAAACAGATCTCAACCAGGTTTAATGAGGTTCCCCCTTCTGTCCAAGGAAAAAAGAAGAAATGGACACCTAACAAGTCTGAGGCCAAGAGGAGGTAAGCTCACCTTAACCCTTACCATGAAACAAAACAGTCTCCCCCACTTACCTAGCTGGAGCATGGGCTTCCTCCCAAGCTCTGTCATGGAACCCCCACCAGAAGTAGCAAAGCACACTGGAACAGAAAGTACTTGGCAAAAGCTTAAATAGGAAGCACATAAACTTCACACCAACAATAACTAGAGGTCAGTATGAAACCCCAGACCCAGAAGCTATCACCAGAACAGAAAGTATATGTAGGTATACCTTCAACTGAATAACTAGATTGGGATTAAAATAACTGTGTTAATTCATGTGCATACCTAAGACAGACAGATATCTTTACACATGGTAGATTTTATTTGAGATATGTTAGGAAAGTGATGCTGGCAGAACAAAGATGGCTAAATAGGTTCATAGGTGTTTACTAGGCTTACAACCGCAAAGGCCTTTTTAAGCCTAGCCATGCATTCCAAATTTCTGGCAAGTTCTGGTACATTAATAAGTGTAAGCAGGGGCTTGGGAGGTGAGACAAACTTAAAACAAATGCAGTTAACTCATTCAAGGCTGTAACACCTTTTTGTATACTTCCAGTTAACACCAATACCACCTTAGGACATCCAGTCCTAATTTTGGTCTGGCTTCTTTAAGTAACTTAGATGCTTATAACAGGTATTTTAAATGACATGGATTAATTAACAAAGTGACACTAAAATTGTTAATGTAGGGTGTCTTGCAGTAGAGAAATGAATCACTATTTTTCACTTATTCATATTTTCATATTTATTTTCATATTATGTAACTGAGCGACCTGCATGATATTAAGGGGTGTGGTGTGAAATGTCATGTTTGTCCATTTATAGCACACTACACTGAAGATACTGTTACTTGTTCATTAGAAATTATGAAAATAAGAATATTTCCATGTGTACTTAATACTTCAGGAAACAAGTGACTTACAAACAATTGCAGTGCATCAGGTGAAACCTTAGATGTTGTTGAAGAAAACTGCCTTTGATATTTGCACTGAAGTTGCGCATTTTGTGAGATATTCAATGTTATTTATATTGCTGTTGATATATATGATCAAGCGGTTCTACTGCAAAACATCTAATTCCCATAAAATTGAAAACCCAAAATACTGAAAACTTACAACATCGAAAACTCAGAACACTGAAACTTTGCATCACGGCATCGAAAACTACAAAGCACATGTAAATAACACCCCCTCCACCTATAACAACACCAAACTAACAAACACACTTTTTACTATGTTTCTGCAGGGGGGGGCAAGCCTTCCTGCACCCCTCCATGTGGGAGCTCTGCGCCCCCCCTTCCCCCGTAAATTAAATATACTAACTCCGAGATCGCACTACAGTAGAAAAAAGTTAATTTCCTAACCCCACTGTATCGCAATCATCATACAGAATGTACGCATAATGTCTAAATCACTTATCTGTTTGGCCTAAAAACGCGTACAGACTGGCAAAATAAACACTATATAAATAGTATAAATTCCTACACCATATAAATAATAACTACATAAATAAAAACTACATCTTATAGTGATACCACAAGATTAACAGATTAAACTATAACATTTACATGTTTGATCTGATACACTACTCAATGTTATACACTTTCAATATTATGAAATTTGATGTTATGAGTTTTCAGTGTTTTGGGTTTTCATTTGGCCTCAGTGTTTTGAGTTTCGATGTTATGAGAATTAGATGTTTTGAAGGGGAACTGATCAAGCATATGTTTTCATCTTTCTGTAAATATCTCAAATGTGCACTCAGAGAGAAATTTATTGCTGTTATGTGAAAGCTTATTTCTGATTAACAAAAGTTTTGTAACAAATTGTATCTAGGTTGAACAGTTTTCAAGATATGACAAATTACTTTTGAAAGTTTAGCAAAAATGCAAATCTGGGTTGGAGTGCATTATAATATATTGTAAAATTTATAGAAAAATTAATTATTTTTCTTACTGATAGCATTGATACTACTGCGGTGGTGGTGCTACGGTAGCGTTGTCGCCTCACAGTAAGATGCTGTCCAGTTCGATTTTCAGCTAGAGCATCTTCTGCGTGGAGACGTGCGTGAATGGGCGTACCTTCGCTGAAGGTTGTTCATCAAGGCTGGCAACTCGGCTTGTAAAAATCTATCTGCCAATCATTAGCGGACCGGAGTTCCGCTGTGGCGACCCCTTACTGGGAAAAGCCTAAAGACACAACAACAACTGATAACATTGCTATTTGTACAGTTTTAATAGTTTTTATTGTTCACAAAATATTTGCATTTGTTTAAGTTATACTTTTTAATTTTTTTCAGAAAATGCTCTAGAATGCAAGGATGTGTCAAGGTTGGTAGAGGTGTAACATCATATCCCAAACAGGTGTTAATGAACACCAGAAAATGCATGCTTTTGGGATTTATTTTCTCCCCTGGCATTGCAGCTGCAGCTTGACCCTCAGCTACATCATGCCTTTCCTGTTTCTCTAGCCTCTGCTCCCACTGCTATCTCCTGGGTGGCACTGCCAGCTCAAGGGATGGTTTGACAGGATGAGAAAAAAATGTGAGGTCTGCAATGGTGGGAAGTGGAGAAGAGCCGGGTCATATGTAGTGTTATGTATGCTGCCCATACCATGGGTTTGTTACAGTCTGGAAAGGTAATAAAGAAAGCCAGCGAGCTTCAGCAGAATTTCAAATCCAAAAAATTTTAATATATAGCCATGTAGGAATGAAAAATCATCCTACATACATCAGTATCAAACCGGTTTCGGCTCAAAGAGCCTTCTTCAGTGACATACAAAAATTACAAAAGAAAATCAGAATCTCAAAATGCAGTCATATAAATACAAATGAGCTGTACATGTTAACCAATCACAACCTCACATAAAAATTCCTATTACAATTGATCATTGAGGCCAGGTGGAAACAAAGCCCCAAGTTTTATGATCCATTTCCTTTCCTTGGAGCTTAACAATTCAAGCCAGTGTTGCTTATTCAGACATCTACCCTTGATGCAATCAATGGTGACAAATTTAAAAGATGCTGAGGCATGTTTTAGGCAATGTTTATATAGTGCATTGGTAATGCGTTTGTTTTTGATGTCACTCAAATGCTCACAAATTCTAAGCCGGAAAGGCCTGGAGGTCTTCCCGACATAAAAAGCAGAGCAATTGCAGGTCACCAAATAGATGACCCACTCAGTGTTGCAGTTGCCCCAAAAATTGATATCAAACACAACAGACGTGTTTTTGCTGCTAAATTCCTTAGTGCGTAAAACACGAACACAAAAAGAACAATGTCCACAAGGCATGCATCCAACAATGGGTTTGCCCATGAGCGACAACTGAATGAGGGTGGAGACATCAGGACCAACTCTTTTGTAATGACTAAATTTGGAGCCCATAGTCTGTCCCCTTTTAAATGAAAAGGAACATCTATCAGGAAGCAAAAGATTGAGTTTGTGATCAGCTTTAAGAACATTCCAATGTCTGTTAATAATATTTTTGAAACCCTGTATATTACGTCCATATGTGGTCACCAAACGCAAAGGTTGTGGCCTAATGTTGTTGTCCTTGTCTCTATATGATAATAAATCATCCCTATTGATATTGGACACAGATCTTTTGGCTGAATAAACTGTACCTGGGCAATACCCTCTCCTAATAAATCTATGTGTCAAATCCTCCTGGGCATCAGAAAAGAATTGCTGGCTAGAACAGATTCTCCTTGCTCTAAGAAATTGTGATTTGGGTATATTCTGGATGACATGTTGTGGGTGGAAGCTGGTGGCATGTAACAATGAATTAAATTCTGGGAATTTCCTGAACATTCTAGTTGATAGGGTGTTGTCCTCATTTCTATTGATTTCTACATCAAGAAATACTATCCTATTCCTATGATGAGTCAACTTGAATTCTATCCCCCATATATTATCATTAAGATATCCAAGGAACTCCATGAGATAACCCTCATCAGCCTTCCACACCAACCAACAGTCATCCAGATAACGACGCCAAATATCCATCTCACACATATAAATGTTATGGCTGTGGTCATAGATGACAATTTCTTCAGCATATGCCATAAAAAGATCTGCATATATGGGTGCAAGCGATGCACCCATAGCAGTACCTCTAATTTGCCAATAGCAATGATTCTGAAAATAGAAAACGTTACTGGATAAAACATATTCAGTAAGGCATATGAGAAATGTATTAAATCCAGGTTGATATAACCCTGACCTAGCCAACCAATAATCCAATGCTTGTAAACCTGCCCAGTGTGGAATATTCGTATAGAGGGAAGTAATGTCCAAGGTGCATAAAAGCCAGTCTGGTTCCAATTGAGAGTTATTAATGATATCCAGGAATTGGGTGGTATCTTGAATTCTAGCTCTAATAGAACCCAATAGAGGTTTTAAATATTTGGTTAGATATTCGGACAATGGTTCAGTAAGTGAGCCATGTCCTGAGACTATGGGTCGACCTGGTGGATTTGTAGAATGTTTATGGATCTTCGGTAGCATGTATATATACTGTTTACTAGGTGAATCAACTGTCAGTTGCTCTTTAATATATTGGGTAATAATACCCTCCTCAACTGCCTCAGTTAAAAATTCACAAATTTTCTGTTGAAAATGTGGTGAAGGATCCAAAGACATCTGCCTATAATATTGCATGTCACCCAATTGTCTCATAACTTCACTGTCATAAGTACCCTTATCCAATACTACCACCGCTCCACCTTTATCAGCCTGGATGATAACAAGGTTTTTGTTGTTGATAAGCTCATTTAAAGTAGACATTTCTTCAGCAGACAAATTGTTGTAAAGAATTGGAAACTCTTTGAGATGACAATGTATATCTT
Source organism: Protopterus annectens (assembly GCF_019279795.1). NCBI lineage: Eukaryota > Metazoa > Chordata > Ceratodontiformes > Protopteridae > Protopterus > Protopterus annectens. The sequence goes on along the minus strand of NC_056737.1, from coordinate 318,340,984 downwards.
GTAAAACATTTTTTTGAAATACCCCCACTAAATGTGACATAGGTGGATTAAATGTTGACTTTTTAAACCTGAAATCATGACATGTATCACCCAAAACATCACAATTGCTATTATCAAAAAACAAATTCAAATTCAATATGCGACAAAAATTGATGACATCCTGAGCCAAAGATTGTTCAGAAACAAAAAACCCTGGAACAAAATTAAGCCCTTTATTCAATATATTAAGTTGTGCATCGGTCAATTGAACCGATGAAATGTTATGAACATTTGAATAGGAACTTGCTATTGTGTCATGATCTTCAGAAGTGTCTCCAGACTTGGTTTGGATATATCGTTTCTTATGTTTCCGCCCCCCTCATCTGTAGTTGGATTGGGAGGGTGTGGAAAATTATCCCTTTTTGCTTTAGGTGACCCTTCTCTAGAATGTGTATCAGATTCACCTTCAGTATTAGAGGAAGTATCCTCGCCTGAAGTACTTATTGAAAAACCAGTATTTTTCTTAAGAATTGATTTCTGTCTTTTTCTTTTGGGTGTGGATGATCTGTTGTCATATTTGTTCCCCTCTCTGGGTAATTGGAAGGTAACATTCTTTGATGTATCAAAGGGTTTACCCCTCTCATAGTCCCCCACATCCCTAAGAAATATCTTAATTTTCCTGTCTTTTAATGTGCTTTCCAACTTAGACAAATCTGTGGTAAGTTTTTTAATATGTGTCAAAAATGAATCACAAACTTCAAATTTCTTAGCCTCCAAACAGATGGTTTCCAAATCTTTTACCCCCTGCTGCACCTTACGCTCATAAAAACTGGCCAAGGCATCCACAAATTTCGAGGAAGCCAACTGCTGAATATGACCCCAATCCTCAGTAAGCTGGTCATCAATCTGAGAAACCAAAGGTTGTACCCTAACCCTAAGGCCCCGAGGGGTAATGTGTTTTTGCTGGTATGCTTTAAATAGACGTAAGTGCCATACATTGTTCCTAACCATTTTCATACTGTTGCCCATTTTATTAAAAAACACATCACATTGTGCATCCAAATCACTTTCCAAAATATTGGTAGTACTGGACAAGCCTTGTTTATCTATGCCAAAAACCGTTAAATCATCCATATCAGCTGATAAACCTTGTATAATAGGTGAGAGAGCCATCTTTCATATCCCAAAGTTTAAACAAAATAAAAAATAGAAATCACCAAATATGAAATATTCTGTGGAAACTAAGCCAAATATAAACGTCACTATCACAAAAGGCCTAAGTGATATCTAAGCAATTATCAAACAAAAACTTTTGATTGTCCAAAAGAAGACCATTATACACAAAATAGTGACATATCCAATGTCACTGAGTATAAGTCTTCTGGATCAATACACCACTAGGTAACCCAATACAATATAGCAGCCAAACCGATCAGCACATACTTTCAAAAAAGTTTTGCTGCGTATTGGAGTAAACATATCCCAATGAAACAGAGATAATCCAAAGGCCAATTGTGAACAGTGCCAGACCATGGAAAGATGGACCAACAACCTAAATAGCAAATTCAACAATTAATATGTTGAATCTTTCCGCAAAATTTCCTGCAGATAAATATGTGATGACAAACAATTTTTGACACCAAAACAATAATGGCTCAACAAAAATATTATGTATATGTCAAAAATAGGAAACAATATGTCTATATCCGATAACTGAAACAAATACCCCAAAACATATTGGATATATATCTATATGGACATTTGTACACTGTTAAATAATGTCCTGGAAGACTGAACCCAAAAATACTTATTCATCCCCAAAAAAATGTGCCAAACAGCAAAGGAATAATGCTATAGCTCAGACTTGAATCTCAAAGGAGAATATTAGAATCACATGTGAAAATCATGACACAATAAGTGCTGTAAAAAATAGAACAGCACAACCAATAAAAACTAACTGCTGTATGTGTTATATAAACTGAAAAATGGGCTCCGATATATAAAGAACAATATATAGCCACGCAACTACACCCTCAATAGTCATAAATGTTGTTTTAAATCATGTTTTTACAATATATGAAACTGCATTAGCAATATCTAAAGATTATAGCAATTGCCCATCTAGACATAATCAAAAACCAATGTATATATTCTAAATCGGCCTCTCAATTTAAACTTGTAAACATGCCATGTAAACTAGCACAAACATCAATGCAAAGCTGTTCAAACGACATTAGGACATAAAACTTCCAACTCGCCCATACCAACCATGAAGAGTGGATAAATGGGGTATGGATAAATCTAACAAAGATGAAATTAGGCTAACGCCAAAGACATTTTGATGGCGTTCGAACAAACTACAATAATCAACACAATAATGTTGTATAGTGTATGCGCAATAATCACAGAAAATATAACCATAACAATTGCACCCAACTGTAGACTTACCCACACATGCCCAAAATACATGAATACATCAAGAAAAACGATAGTCCGATGGAGTTACCATAAACAAAACAGATGAAATGTTCTGTAACACACATAAATATGTTCGTTTATGTTCGTTTAGCCCAAAATAGAGAAATCGTCATTCAAAAACTGGCGTTGATACAGGAAAGCTGTCCCAGAGAAAAGGTACGCCAAAACGCACAGGAAATGTGGTTACGTGAATATCCAGACGTAACTCAAATGCACAGAATAGCCGAAAACGGCCATTCACATACAGCCAACAAATCAAAATCAGAAAGTGTCAGCAAAAAGTCCTGACTGGCTAAATACAGCAAGACTGCATGTAGAAGTGATGATAAATAAAAATAAACTTTGATTATGAAAAACGCCGAAACGGTTCCCAGCAGCTGAGCATATGTTAGTCCAGACAAGAGACAGATGCACGAAAAACCATCGCACGGCCAAACAAACAGTCAGGAAAGGTAATAAAGAAAGCCAGCGAGCTTCAGCAGAATTTCAAATCCAAAAAATTTTAATATATAGCCATGTAGGAATGAAAAATCATCCTACATACATCAGTATCAAACCGGTTTCGGCTCAAAGAGCCTTCTTCAGTGACATACAAAAATTACAAAAGAAAATCAGAATCTCAAAATGCAGTCATATAAATACAAATGAGCTGTACATGTTAACCAATCACAACCTCACATAAAAATTCCTATTACAATTGATCATTGAGGCCAGGTGGAAACAAAGCCCCAAGTCTCTCACATACTGGGCTATATAATCCAGGTGGGCATGCTTAGTGTTACAAGGAAGCCACATCTGGCAATGGAGTGACATTCCTCTCAGTGCCATCACACTTGTTTCAACATTTGCTTTTTCATTATGGCTTTCGATATCACCTCTGGAGTATGCAGTGGAGCCCCCCCCCCCCCACCTCCACAATAGGCCCCCTCTCTCTCCAGGTTGAATCATGACATCAGACATTTAATCATATCCCACCCTGCCTGACTGCTCTATCTCCTGAGTTACTAAGTGAACTCAGATCATATAGATCGTTGCCAGGTTATTATCCATCTATATCACAGAGCCAGGATTTTTAATTTCAAGAGAGAGAAACAAACTGATCGGACAGGACTGTAACAGTAAATTCTCAAAATGTTATTAATTTATTAATCATTGTTACCATATTTTTTCATTATGTATTTGTCCCTTTGAATTAATTGTTTGTGTGTGAATGCATTGGTCAGAGCAGAAACTTTCAAACTGCCAAATTAACATTGCAACAAAATTTAATCATAAAATAAAGTAACTGTGGCTTTTTGACAGGGTTGCAGAGTTAAGAAGTTAATTACCCGAGAATGTAATTATAAGTAGTGGCTTGGGGAATTGTAAGTTAAATTTGGATACATATTATAAAGCAGAAAACAATTACCGCACAGCTCCCTGAAGTATCCTGTAGCAAACGAAATCAGTGAAATCACCAGAAGCAACTAGTCAGGATATCCTGACTAGTTGCTTCTGGTGATACATATTATAAAGGAAGGCAGATGTTGCAAATTTGTCCTTGCCTGAAAATGTTTGACTGGGGGGGGGGGGGGTCACATCTTTCGTACACCCAAATGGCCCATTCATTACACTGTAGGGATAGAAGCTAGGTTTCACTAATCTGGCTAAGAACCATCTGGCCTATTCTGGCCCTGACTTGTGAATCATTTCAGCCCATTTGTTCCTCCATTGAGGTGATAGGAAGATGTCCAGTTTGCTGATCCTCCAGACTGTTCTAACCCTCTTCTTCAGCAGCTTGCATGCTGCATAGTGGGCTGCTTCCAGCAGACACACGCGTGCTACCACACATGGAAGTCTGTTGGCCAAGCAACACACACCACTTGTTTATTGCTGCAGATGATACAAAAGCATTCCTTCCAGTTTCACCATTTCAGTGAGTCAGACTACCACCACCAGGGAATGTGTAAAATCGGTGAAGTTAGTTTCACCAAGCATAAAATGGTTGAACTCTGTTCACAAAAACTAACTTTACCAACAATGGAGTTTGCCTTTTTCCACACTGTTGTGTGATTTAAGAGTTGGTATATATAAATTTGGGGCCATAGGGGTGTCCCCCAACATGGAGACTGGGGAAGGGCTTGCCCCTTCCAAAAAAAGTTTTCTTATGCTTAGTGTAGACAGTTCGGTGAGAAGTTTTTAAACTTTACCTTTGGCAAGTTGACATGATTCCCAACACCATTACCCCTAGTGTAGACAAGCTGAATTTTGACACTTGCTCACTTCCATTTTCTCATGCCCAATCCCTCCAGCACCTGTGATGCTAGTGAAACATGAATCATCTTTGGGTAGAAGCAGTCTGCACCACACCATTTAACTGAAAATTTTGATTTGATTTAATTTCAAGTGGGATGCATGGGGTGGATGAGGAGACAGGAAGTCTGAAGGATGAACTAAGGGGCAGCCTTACTAAGTGAGGTCAACAGACATGGCCTAGGCACCTGCAAACTCTTTATGTGCACCCTGCTGACTTAGCCAAGTCACTTTATCTGTTTGTAGCCCATAATGGACCTGAAGATAAGCTGCTGCATAGCTCATTTTCCTGTACTGAATGACTTAATAAAAGCTGTCAGCAGGACAATAACAAGCAACCTGTATAATCCCATGCAAAGGCTCTAGAAAAGTCCAGAGTCAAATATATATTTTTTTAAATGTGAGGTAAAACAAGTTGCTACACAATCACCTTTGCCACGGATTAAGTATGGGAAGTATGATTCACATAAGACTGAAAACACAAAATGCAACAACATTTTTAATATATACTTCATATAGACATTTATGCATGAGTGCACACTCACACATACGAGCTTGCACACATGAAAAGAATGAGCTAAGGACCTCAGTGCTGCTACATTTTTCTAATTGTACCAACACTTTTCATATTTATTTTAGTGTTATAAAGGACACTGCATTTTGTTCCTGCAAATGCATTCAGTTAATTTCTATTCTAAACAAGTGTGGACAAAGTGTTTTGATAAGCACCAAATAAAAATTCAACAAAACACTGAGGTAACTTTGTGATCTGAGCAACAGTGTATTGCCCTTAAGGCAAGCCCAAAATTATGGTAAAAGGCTTTTTAAAGAAAAAGCATCACAAAACTGGTATCTCTGAATGTGGGGGTTCCGAAAAACAAAATGTTACAAGACCATTATTTAATTTGTATAATATGCTAACTTGACTGTGTAACAGTGCAAAAGCTTTAAAAAGATTCAAAACACTACTCACCCTCCCCACCAAAACCAAATTTCTTACCTTGAATGTATCTCCAGGAGAAAATGGAAAATATGGGATATTTTTTTCCTGCAAGCCCCATTTGCCTGAAATTTTTGCATTTCGTATAGCTACCTTTTCCTGAAAGTTTACTTCCAGCTGGAAGCCAATGTCCACCTCTTGCTCAGTTGAGTTTCCAAGTGTCACTGTGAATCTGTAATATCAGACAAAAAATTACATGAAAACAATTAATCCCTAGCTGAGGTATCCCTTAACAAAACTGAAAAGGTCTCGGCTCATAATAAATATATATCAGACAATGGTTCTTTATTCTTTGTTGGTAATTATCAGCTTTTTTAAGGTCTGACGCACTTTGAATTATGCTGGGGCTACCCACTGTAGTATGTAAAATAAATTACATTTTTGTACTGTGAGTGTACATTTTTCTTTTCATTGTAAAGTGTGTAGGACTGGAAGAAACAAGAGTAGAAAGGAAGATAAAGCTGTTTAGAGAGGTGCAGAAAAAGGGGCTTCTATGTTATTTTTTTGTTTTTGTTTTTGTTTTTTGTTTTTTGCTTGTTTTTTTTAACACCTTTATTGAATCATCACTTGTGACACAGGCAAACTTACATTTGTATAAAAGTAATCAAGCAATATTAAGTTCACATTTATAAACATCATTCATCTCATATATTGTTCTATACAATAAAATCAATCCAACATTACATAAATTGTTCAATTCCTGCTGTCTCGTAAACCTCATTCCTTCTCCAGAACATTTTTCTGCACATATTGTTCCTATAATTTCCATATTTTTTTTCTATATAATTTACTCCTAAACTTTACTAAAGATCTCACTTCCTGTTCTTTTATCTCTGGTACAGTATTCATTACTTCAAGTATGGTTGGTTTAGACTTTGATTTCCATTTTCTAATAATTACTTTTTTGGCAAGCCACCAAAATAAACTTAACAAGGCCTTAATATATCTAAGCAATCCAGATTCTGTATCCCAACTCAGAAAACAATTTTCTTAGTTACACTCATTTACTAATACAGTATTCCTGACATAGAGTACTCTGTAAGGAATTGTTTAATTCTGCCAATTCATTAAACTCCCAAAACAAATGCTCCATAGGTACATTTTTCTTCCCCATTACACCTCCAACCTTTCCCATCTGACTGAGGAAAATTCTTTTGGAGTCTGCTTGGGTATAAAAGTACCTATGCAAACATTTGCAGCATAAATTCTAAAATATTCTAGATTTTGCTGCATATTTGGGAGATATACATTTGTCCTACAATTACTTTTTTGTGAATTGCTTATCTAATCTCTCTTCCCAGTCTTTTCTGACCTCCTCTGACTGATTCCTATAGTTATTGTGCAATATTTTATATGCCCTACTAATTATCCCTTTTTTAACAGAAGCTTCTGTTCTAGATTCAACTAAAACTCAACCAGTGTGGTCTTTTACTTAGGATTCTCATATCCCCTTCTCTTTGCCTATATTCTGATATCATTTCCTGATAGGGAAGGCAATATCTAGCCTACAGTCCAAATATTGTCTTGGCCTATTACCATTTTGTTACCTTTCACTTTGTTCCCCATACTTTGGTTACTTTGAAAGCTTCCTCCAGTAAATTCCAGGCCTTATTCCCTATTCTCTGTGCCCCTAATTACAATCATCCCTATCTGGAGAATCTTATTTCTCTGTTCCTTTTTGGCTTAGTTCTTAGTATACTTTTTTGCTACTTTATGAATATATATATATATATATATATATATATATATATATATTTTTTTTTTTTTTTTTAATTTCTCCATATCTTTTGGGTCTCCAATAGTTCATGAAATTAGTATTGTTTCAATCCTTGATGTCATCCAAAAGTGCTCTTTGCAGCACCCGCAATATGCCCAGTAATGACTCTTTCTGCAGTTCGTATGGAGTTACATGTATTGGTAACATATCTAAATACGATTGTAGATTCTTTTTTTATAAGACCCGTTGCTCCTACTACAATTGGAACTGTCTGAGTATCTTTCTTCCACATTGCTCTCGTTTCTAAGTGCAAATCTTGATATTTTATCACTTTATGTCTCTCTGTACATAAGTCACTATAGTCACTGTGTGTAGTGATTTCAATGATCAATGCTACTTTTGTTTTCTTTTCATGGACCATTATATCTGGTTTTCTCGCATCTATCTTTGAAACTGTTGATAACGGGTGGTCATATAAGATATAGGTTTCATAATTTTCTATTATGCTTTGTGGATCATGTTTCCAATGTTTTTCAGCCACTTCAGTACCATAATGTTTGCACAATCCCCAGTGCAACAGTCTTGCCACATTATTATGCCTTTCAGTATACAATCCTTCTGCCATCAGTATGTCACAACCAGCAACAAGGTGGGCGACTGTTTCCAATTCTGTTTTACAAAACCTACATTTGTCTGTTTCTCCCACATGTTCAGTGGACTTTGTAAATGTATGTGTATGTAACCTACTACCTTGGTACACCGATAATAACCTTTCATCTTTTGTTTTGAATTTGCCTCTCCTTAACCATTCCTGCATTCGATCCTGATCAACATGAGGTTCTTCCAGAAGTTTACTATACTCGCAACTATATTTATGCATTTTCCACATTTCTGCCCTTCTCATCTGATCCTTCACCTTATATTCTATCTATTGTTTTTTGGCACATTCAGTTGTTGCCTGATTTTTATGTACTTCTGGTTTTATTTCCATTTCTGCTTGATGCCAATATGCTTCTGCTAGCCTAAGCAGGGAAGTCATGTTAGATTTATTCTCCTCATGTTTCAAAACTTTCACTAAATTTGGGTCTTGTGAGGTCAGCAGATATGTATGCAGTCCCACAGTTGCAGATCTATACATGTAATTAATTTCAAGGAAGCCCATACCTCCTTCAAAATGGGGAATGTATAATCTTGGTATGCATTGATTTTTATAAATCATTTGGTGAGCATGAAGCATCCTTTTTGTGTTCCTGTCTAATCTATCCAACATGTTTTTGGGACTAGTGAATCACTACAAAAATGTAAGTTAGGACAGGAAGAGCAAATTAGTTTATAGCTTGAATTTTGTTCCTAGATGTCAACGTTGTTTTCAGGATTAATTTAAATTTTCTAAAATATTCCTTACTAAGTTTTATCCGCATTTGTTCATGTTTTGTTGTTGATCCTTTATCAATTTCAAAATATTTATACACTCCCTCTTACTCAAGTTCTTTTATATCACATTCTTGTCCCAAACTGATGTGTTCTTGGTGCTGCAGTTTTCCTGTTTTAAAGGTTGCTTTTTTACATTTATCAAGACCAAATTACATTCTTATATCATCTAAAAAATTTTGACTACTTGCAGTTGTGCTTTCAGTTCATCATCTGATGATCGATACAGTTTTAAATCATCAACAAAGAGAAGATGTGAGGTCTTTTTTTCTAGGAGCCAAATTATAGCCATGGCCTAATCTGTTAAGTAGACACCTTAAAGGGTTAAGGGCAAGACAGAATAGCAGCGGTGACAGGGAGTCATCCTGGAATATCCCCCTTTGAATTTTTATCCCCAGAATAATAATTTGTCCTTTATCATGGCTTAAATGTATAGTGGTTTGCCACTGTTTCATGGTCACTGTAATGTGGTTGATCAATGTAGGATGTATCTTATACATTTTTAAGCACTCTATCCACAAATGTGGGATACTATCAAATGCTTTTTTGTAGTCAATCCATGCCATACTTAGATTCTTCCTCTTTTTAAAGTTCTGCATTATAACTTTATTTAGCAACAGATGATATGTATTCTGTATGACTGTTGTTATTTTTCTTAAGGATCTGCATCCAAAATCTTATTCTTTCCTTATTTCTTGAACCCCCCACCCCCAGCTTCATCATCATTACTTTCCACTTTGAATTGCAGCTTTCAGTTTGCGTTATCTGTAAGAGCATCAACTATGTAGCTCTAAAATATCCCTTCAAATTAGATAACCCTAAACCTGCTAGTTCTATTGGAGAGATCAACTTATCCTGTTTGACTCTTGTCCTCTTTCCCTCCGAGATAAAATCCTTCAAGTCTTTATTAATTACTGTCCAAATTTTTCTGGGTGATAAAAATATGCCTGACTTGTATAAAAAAACTAAAGGGAGTAAAAACATTTTTGCTGCTTGTGTCTCGCTACCCACATCCCTATACAAGAACTTTGAGTTTCTCATATTTTGTATTATCATTTGTTTGATTTCTTCCCACATATCCTTAGCTGCCATAACTGAATCTTTTTTAATCCACACTTGTAAATACTTAATTTTATCATGTCCCCATAAATATGCGTATTTATGAACCAATTCATGAGTGGGTACATAGTTATTAGCTACAGCCTTTGTTTTATCTTCATTAATTTTATATCCCAAAAAAAACTGGAACTTTCTCAGGATATTCCAAAACACTGAGATATCCTTTTCTGATTCCATCAGGTACAAAATAATATCATATGCAAATAAAGCCAACTTTTTTTGAACACCATACTAATTATATCTGTGAATTTCTGACTTCTTTATTTTCTTTGCCAGCGGTTCTAAATATAATGCAAATAACAAAGGTGAAAGAGGACACACCTCTCTAGTTCTTATGTTGAGACACAACTTATCAGTGAGGAACCCTCTCACTTTGATTTTTACCTCTGATCCCTCATCTAACCATCTAATTAACTTTATTATTGTATCAAGAAATGCAAATGCTTCCATTAATTACCCTACTCATAAAATCCCAGTTTACTGTGTTGAATGCTTTCTCTGCATCAAGACCCACCAATAACAGTGGTGTTTCTTACATTCTGCTTCCATCTGGATTATCATTGTTTTATTAATGTTGTCATATGTTTGCATCCCTCTCTATAAACCATGGTTCATTCAGTTAAAACAAGAGATGAGAGCCTTCATCATTGTCAGAACTTCATCAGATCTAAGGTATACATAATAACAACAAGTAATGTATTATTTTCTATTTTCCACGTAAGTAGCCATGTAAATTAAAATGAAGGCTTTACTGTAAGAGCACCTAAATAGATCCCATTCATTAACTGTGATTGGAACAGTGGTTCATTCACAGTGTGCATCTTTATTGTGATTGGTGCTTTTAACTCCTTATCTAAGTAAGTACAAAGTCACTGTATATCTGCCTGTTGATCAATGGGGTCTACTTCACGTTGTTGAAGGCCGACAATATCGAAGCTGATATTGTCGGCACCAGATTAGCAAAAGCAAAAAACATTGAACGTTTAAACGGAAATCTCCATAAGGGGAGATTTCCATTTAGTTCAATGTAGTGCAGTCTCGGAGTTGGTATATTTAAGTAGGGGTGATGTGGGGGCCACAGCCCCCCACATGGGGGGTGCTGGGGTGCTTGCCCCCCTGCTTGCAAAGGTAAGTAGTTTTTATTTATTTTTGTTTTTATGCATTTTTTTTATCTTTCGATGTTTCAGAATTCGATGATATGGTGTCGACCATATCAGATTCGATATTCTGAAATTTCGATAAGATAATATAGACGCGATCAGTGTGCTAGGCATAATGTCAAATAACAATGCAGTCATCAGGTCCTGCATTTTTTGTTGCATTAATATAGCATATAATGAAACAAGATGGCAGTGAGACTATACTCTGTGTAAAATACTGTGATGGGAGAGGGGAGGAGACTGATGGTCTACAGAATTCAAAAACAAAGGTCTGCTGCTAAGGGCAGAGGTGCAATTAGGCTATAGCAACTGTGTGTGAGTCTAAGAAGTTTCAAAGAGCCAGAACAGCAAAATGCCCTCAGGGCTACTATTAAGATAAGCTAAAAGAAAAATCAAGTGCGTGTGTGTGTGTGTGTGTGTGTGTGTGTGTGTGTGTGTGTGTGTGTGTGTGTGTGTGTGTGTGTGTATGAAGATTCCCAGTCTCAGACAACAGGGGAGAAGAAGGGTCAGAGATGGGCCACACATAAAAACAGAGTCATCCCAAACTAAAAAACATGTAATTTCTTTATTTACATATTTCACATTTGGTAACCAGGAAAGTCTGACTGGGTAGAGATTACCCATTTTCAACAGAGGCTTGAGAAGAGAAGCTATACAAAAATGAACAATAGCAATATTACAATTTTACAAATACATGAAATAATACAAGACTTTACTAACAAGACAGTAGAAGCAAAAATCAAACAATGTAGTAGCAGCAGCATGTATATAGCAGTAATTGAATTTAATTTGAAATTAATATAGTTATACCTTATAACAGTTGGACAAAGAGTTCAGATTGTGAACTGAAACAGGAATCATAGTAATAGAACTACGATGTATAAATAATGGATGAAAAAAGTAGCATGAATAATCTAGACTGCATAGTTGAAAGGATTATGAGAAGAATGGGAGTACAATAAGAGGTAAAAGGTTCAGCAGAACTGGGATAAGGTAGATTATTTGCAAGACTGGAATCCTGGAGACAAATACCTGGATAGAGAAGAGCACGAGCAGAACCAAGATTTGGAGATACTCTTTTAGGAGAGACTTGAAGCTATGGTAGAGATATACTGTTCCAGGTCTTGGTTAGATAGTGAGAGTAGACACTATGACCCCTTTACCTCTGTGGTTTATAGATAGATAAGAGTCGTTTATCAGAAGAGAGCAGCTCATGATGTGGAAAATAGCACTGTAAAAGAGAAGAGGTGGCGGGAGAAACTAAGGTATTGTGGAGTATTTTGTGAGGTAGTAGCAGCTGGTTTAAAGTTAGCTGGTGTGGAAGTTCAAGCAAGTTTAGAGTTTTGAGTGAGGTTGGCCAGAAGCAAATTTGGCTATTTTGTTGTAACATTGACCCAGTTTTATTTTAAGGGAGGAGTGAAGATTTGTTAGAATAAGGGAGGCACAGAGAAGGAGAAGGTAAGACATAAGTGGAAGTAAGTGTAGCTTTTGTGGAGTTAGTTAGGAACTGTTTAAGTCTAAACAACATGCCAAGTTTTTGATGGGTCAGTTTGATGTTGTTATTAATATGCGAGTCAAACAAGATTTTCATCAATTGTTACACTTAATAGTTTAGAATAAGAAACAACACTGATTACAGTGTTGTTAAGTGATGAAATTGTAAAATTGAGTTTATCAAGAGAATGTCATTTAGGAAATAATAATATGAGTTTTGTTTCCTTAGGATTAAGTAGGAGCTGATTATCACTAAGCCAGGCCTCAATGGAGTTAAAAGCATTTTGTGTCATAGTTTGCAGTTGGGTAAGGTTGTATCAATAGCTTTAGAAAGATTGAGAAATACAGATGAGACAAACTCACCCATGTCTCTGGTTTTACTGACAGTGTCAGTGAAAGATAGAATAGTGGTGGTACTTTGAACAGGCGGGAATCCATGCTAAGTAGGAGAAAGAAGTCTATTGTCAAGTAAGTAGTGAAGAAGTTGTTTGTGGATGTATTCTTCTAGAATTTTGGATAGAGATAAGATTGATATAGGCCTATAGTTCAATATTTCTGTGGAATTCTCACCTTTGTGGAGTGGGAAAATGAAGAACTTTTTCCAGAGGGAAGGAACGGGTTCACTATAGAATCCCAAAATACTGAATTCCCGAATTTCAGTATTTCGAAATTCTATAGCCCAAAAGCTTGAAATCCCGAAACCCCATAACCGTGAAATTTAAAATCACAAACCTACACTACAAATGCACCATACACATGCACGTACACACAACCTCCCCCTACTATCAAACAGACAATCCTGCACTATGGACAAACAGGGGGCAAGCCCCCCTGCACCTCCCATGTGGGGGGCTGCTTCCCCTACACCCCCTTACTTATATATACTAACTCAAGATTGCACAATCACACACACAAAGGTAACTCACACCCACACATTTCACAGCCCCTTGCACACACACACATCACAGCCAAAACACACACACTAACATACAGTAAAGCCCCTAACCAACACACTCATACATACTTACGTGAACTTACACCTATCCATTCACACACCGCAACACCAGAAGCTCCGAACTTCGGTATTCTGAATTTCGTGCTTCTGGTGTTTTGTGATTTCAAGCTTTCGGGCTATAGAATTTCGAAATACTGAAATTCGGGATTTCAGTATTTCGGGATTCTATAGTGAACCCAAAGGAACATAGGCTTCACTGATAGATCTGTTAATGAATATGCAGACAAAGTAGACTATGGAATCAGCAGCGATTTTTAGAAATTCATTGGGAAGATTGTCAGCAGAAGGAGAACAAGGTTTGAGTTTGCTCAGTAAGTTTTTAATAAGAGATATAGGGATGGGTTGTAGGGGGAAAAGAAGAGAGGCAGGAAGAAGAAGGAAATAAGAAAATAGTTGTGGTAGGGAAATTGTTGGTAAATGGATGCAATACTTTCAATTAAATAAGAATTAAATTGGGAAACTATGTCAGAATAGAAGTGGTTAGTGGAGGGTTGTGGCACTGAAATGTTTCCAGGGTGTAAAATGTTCTTGATAGATTGCCATAATTTCTTAGGATTAGATTTATTGTTATATTGAGGGTCTGAATACAATTGTTTTTTGTCTTTGTTCACTTGTTTTTTGACAGGATTGGGTAGTTCTCTATAATGTTGTAAATTAATTGTGATTTCAAGGCCTTATCTCTGTTTACTATGTTTTCTGTATGGTAAAAGAGCCAAGGAGAGAGATTTAATTATTTTCCTACTGAGAGGAGCTAAGCTATGTAAAGTGTTTAGGAATATAGAGTTGAATTTATCAACTGCTTCATCTAGAGCTAAGTTTTTAAGGAAAGACCAGTTTATAGAATGTAAGCTATTTGTAAAGATAAGTTGGTTAAGTTGCAAATGGTCTTGTAAGTATGTTGTTTGACAGGCTGAGTGACAAGTCTAATGGGTAGGATGATGATCGTTAATAGCATCTGGAAATATTTCAGACTGGATGAAGTTATTTGGGTGGGAGATTAAAATCCAAACTATAATAGAACCTGATTGCTTTGATTTGTTGGTATAGGTAGGATGAGCTATTACCTGAGAAAAGCCAAAGAGTTTGTACTATTAGTAGGGAAATGTGATGTTATTTTCAGCCAATCGATGCTGATGTCTCCTAGGATTATGGCTTCCTGTGAAATACTGGATGAGACCCAAGATAGGATATCTTCTGGAGAAGATAGATTGTTGCCAGGGAGTATGTAAAGAGTGATAATGCAGAGGTTTTATGATTGTTTAAGGTGAAGTAAGAGATGATAAGTTTGACTTTGCCAAAAGAAGGTATGGGATGGTTATAGGTGATAATGTGTAGCGACTAGGATAAACCATGGCAACTCCTCCTGCTTTTCTTTTAAGTCATTCAACTCTGAGCATATTGAACCTGGAGGAAGTATTTCTGAGTCTTTATAATCTTGAGATTTGAGTCAGGTTTCTGACATTGCAAGTATGCGACTTTGCTACATATGCTTAGTACATTTATGGGCAAAATATTGAGTTCATTGTGTGTTATTGGAGTATGGCTAGAGGATGGAAAAGGAGTGTCACTGGAACCAGGATTAGGGTGTATATCACCACTGAGTAACAAGAAATTAGTGTATAAATAGGATAAAATATTTTTTATTGTGGACCTGTTTTCAGTATGTTTGATGTTTAATAAATATGGGGGGAATGGAAGACTTTGACTCTGATAAAGAGAATAGGAGAGATATGAAATAGATTGGGTGTGATGGGTAGAGAGTAATGTTGGTGTTGTGGTAGGAGAAGGGAAGTGCTAGTGGGAGAGATGAGTCTAGGTGAAACTGGAATGAGATAGGATGAGAGAGAACAGAGACAGAAAAAGGGTATTGTAAGAAGACTTAGGAGGAACATGGTGAAAGAGCATCAGAAAAGAGAGGAAAAAAAGAGTAAAGCTGGGAAAGACATTAGAGATCAAGGTTGAATAGGTAGAAAGATAGTATTGGAGAAGCAAGAAAGTGGATGGGAGAGTAGATCAAAAAGGGCTGTATGGGATTAAGGTGCAGAGGTAAAGGAGTGACAGTAAAGTGTAAGGAAAAATGGCTAGGTTGATGGGTTATGTAAGGTAAACTAGATGCATAGTACTGTAGATATTAGATAGTGAACAAGTTAAGAGAATATGGCAGGTTATAATATGTATATATAAAAAGAGACTAGGGATAAGGAAGATGTTATATTATAAATAGGACATGAAGTGTGCATGCTGGGTAGCTTGAAAGGGAGGGTTAATGAGAGAGGTATAGGAGGAAGGGGAGTGATTTAATAAGCTATAAATGTAAGGACAGAGAGGATGTGTGGAAACTGGGGGTAGGGTAGGGGAGCGAAGTGAGCCAGAGTGAAGTGCAGGCAAATGGAGTGGGTTGAAACTCTGGATGTTGGCATGCCACCAGGTATGTCCTGAAAAAAAATATCTTTAAGATGGCAAAAAATGTTATTATTTAAAAGACGTAAAGCAGTCAACACCACTGAAGCAAAAAGAAAATCTGTTATGGTAGTTAGATACTCTTTTATCAAGCAAGAGACCAAATTTAAGCAAAAAAATAATTGCATGTCCAAAACTATGTAGCTGCTACCATAAAAGAATAAAATAGTTAGCAGATACAGTGGAATGAATTATCTAATTCTATGAGGTTTTTTTAGTATTGAATACTGTTATATATTCAAGAAAAAATGTTTCTGACAGGACTGGGGTGATGGCTGTAAAGCTCATTATATTGGCAAGATGTCCTAAACTAAGGGTGGACAATTTAAGAGTAAGACTTAATTTTGCCATTCTTAGGGGAGTGTGCTCACTAAGACTACAGTTTGCATTAAAAGACAAGCTAAACTAAAAACCACTACACAGAGGAGAATAATTATAGTAAGCAGACAGTGCCAGTAAGAAATAATACTTTAAGTCAGTCTCCTACACAGTTTGTTATGGTGTCTGCCAGTGTATATAATTAAACATAGAGGTTTTATGCAGCTGGGTTTTTCTTAGTTGCCAGTGTAGTAAAGGCAAATCACATGAGTGTGAAATATGTTGAGTCGTCTAACCAGAGGTTGGTCAGGTAGTAAAAGAGGGATAATATGTATATTCATCCAGCTTCACAAACATACACGCATACATATGTATTTACACACACACACACACACACACGTATATATATATATATATATATATATATATATATATATATATATATATAAACACATATAGATAGATACACATATACATAAATAGACACATACAAGTGTTTACATAAAAATTGTGTATGTATATGTGGTTGTGTTAAATAAATACGTGCCTAAGCTTTTAAAGTACTTTTGTCTGTTTCTTTTACTAAAGTGAGGGGCTTCCTCAGATCTCATTAAGCTAGCATGTGCCAGCATGGTAGTTCATACTATTGATCAGACATACCATAATATAAACAATTCAACTTGACATTAAAGTAGTCCTCAGATATCAAATATAAATAATAGAGCTGCAATGGAAGTAAAAGTAATAATCAAAAATCTAACTTGAGCTCTTATGAAAAATAAAATAAGGAGAATTTGTGGATAGTAATTAATAAAGAACTGAAGGATGTTATTTGGGAGTGGAAGAGGGGAAGAGTCAAGTGGGAGAGGCTGATCCTCCTAATAGAACAAGGATGTTTAGGATTACCTGATTTGAAGGGATATTTTAGAGCTATACAGTTGAGGATCTTATATACAACACAGGTAGAAAGCTGCAATTCAAAGTGGAAAGGGATGATGATGAAGCGGGTGGGGGATGAGAAGTAAGGAGAGAGTGGGATTTTGGATGCAGATATTTAAAGACAATAATAACAACCATACAGAATATTATATTCATAAAATAGCAGGAAGTATTCTAAGAACTAAGCCAACACGAGAATGAAGAAAAAAGATTTTGCCAATAGGGATGACTATAAGGAGGGGTACAGAAAATAGGTAAGAGGGGGGCTGGAATTCTCTGGAGAGGACTGGCAAAGGAACCAAGGTATTGGGAGCAAATAACTTTTTTTTTAAATAATTACTTTTATATTTTAATATAATTCATAATTTAATACATTTTTTATAATTTGAATTTTATATTTTTTAAAGATATTGGGAGAGGGAAAAGTAACAGAGTGGGATGTGGCCATGAAGAAGTTTGGACTGCAGGCTATCCTTTATCTATCAGTGATTGATATCAAAGTACAGGCAAAAAGAAAGGGATAGTGGAATCTTAATTGAAATATATTCTCTGGTGGGGATTTAGATGACTCTAGAATTGAAACTGCTGTTAAAAAAGGATAATTAGTGGGCATATAAAACATTGCATGATAAATATAAGAATCAATCAGAGGAGATTAGAAAAGATTGAGAAGAGAGATTGGAAAGGTAATTTATAAGAGAATGATGAGAGGGCATATGTATGTCTCCCAAGTTTGCAATAAAGTCCAGAAGGTTTAGGATCTTTACTTGAAAGTTTTTGCATAGGTGTTTGTATACCCCAAGCAAACGTCAAAGAATTTTTCCTCAGGTAGATGGCAAATGTTAGAGCTGTGATGGGAAAGAAAGAGGTAACTGGGAATATGTGTTCTGAGCCTGTATTGAGTTGGCAGATTTAAAAAAAAATTCTTTACATAGTACTCTGTCAGAAATATTGACTGAGCAAATGGCTGTAAGTAAGGATATATTTTTTGAGCTAGAACACAGGATCTGAATTTTCTGGACATAGCAAGGACTTAAGTTTAATTCTGTTGGCAGCCTGGTCTGACATATGACTGGCAACTGGCAGAGGCAGATATTCCAGCATGTTGCAGGAAGGTCTGAGATATCCACACACACCGAATTAGTAGGTGTTCTGGCTCATGAGCAAGAGCATGCGTGAGTTACTGGGTATTATTATAGTAGTAGTGCAGATGTCAAGCTGCGATGAGCTGTACTAGGCAATTGAAAAATCCCTCACACACTGCATGGGATTTATACTTCCTGAGAATGGTGTGCAGCTGTCTGGCCTGGAAAAAAATTAGAGTTCACTCTTAGACATGGGCAGTACTGTTCTGAGGATGAAATTAGGTCCTCAGACCAATGGGACAAGATGTCCTTCTCCCCATAAGAAATCTGTGCCCATAGCACCAGAGTGTGCTGAAAGGAAAGCCCAGTAGAGAGTGCCAAAAAACACTCATGACTGCCTGAATAATGGCCCCATGAGAGGCTGGTGTACCGGAGGAAGAAATGAGCTCTTCACATCAGAAGAATGCTGACGGCTACCAGATGGGAATGGAGAAAGCACAGAAAACAAAACTTATTTTATCTGCATAGCTGCACAGTGATACAGCTTCTTGTATTGCAGTCCAGCACAGTATTTCTTTGACATTGGGGACGTTATTATTTTCAATTTTTTTTCCACATTACTTGCTGTCCATCAGATGTTGCCATTGATCAGTCTTCCTTTACCCTTTGGCTGTCTTACAAATAACTAAGGGAGTTTTTTTATCTTTAATGGCCGTAATCCTACCCTCCACCCCTTGCTGACATGGGCACTTGTGTCACTACAGAGGCAGTCCTACCATAGCATTTGGATGTTCCCACAAACATGCCTTCTGAAAGGTACCATCCACTTGCCTGGAATCAACTAGCTCATGATCCTCAGTCTTATGGCCATTGCAAGCATGCAAATTTCCACTTGCATGGGAGATTTCATCCAAGATGAACTACTATCTTCCTTCTCCCAGGATGGACGAGCTAGCATAAACATCTTATTTCCAGCTTCCCCTGCTCAACTGTTCCAACACCCAAGCTGCTAATCAATCTGTGGTCATCTGGGTTGTAGTCAGGTCTACACCACAAAGCCAAGTTTAAAATCTGAGATGCAGTTGTCAGCAATATTATCCTTAAATGTGCCCTCCACTCACTTCATATTTGTGTGTGTTGTCTGTATGCTTTAAAATATATTTTATTTTGGACACATTTTTTCCCACTCTGAGGTTCTCTTACTTTCTAGATTCAAAAGCATAGCAAAATTCCCATCCTATTTTATTATTTCAAAATGTCATAATTTCCTAAGTAGCTCTTTAGTTTGCTTACCATATATTTTTGTGTGATAACTCATCTTGTTGAAATGAAAGTCAGTGAGATCAATACAGTTAAAGTCAGTGTTCTTAAAGGATATTTAATTGTAGCTCTGCATGCTCCCAAACTGCCCAAAACTTATTATAGTAAGACAACAGAAGTCATGGGTTGAATCTCACACAAATATATGTATATTCATAGGATCATAGCAAGTTACTAGGCTATTGGCCCTGAGGCCCTTACAAGCCTAGCCAAGAATTATACCACTGTCCAGCAGGGATACAGGTGGAATCCCAGGGGTGTGTTTTCTGTTTCCCATCCAGTTATCCAGGTTGCGCTTAAAAAAGATTAATGATGTGCTCTGCTTTACATGAAGAGGAAGTCTATTCCACAAAAGGGGAGTCTCTGGGACACAAATCTGTCCTGCCAACAAGTCCTATTGATGTCACAGACCAGGTTCTCATGTTTATTACTGAATAACTGTGTTCCTCTATACTATTTTCCCTATGATATATTAAAAGATAATAATGCATACCTCTTTTCCCAGGAAACATATACTATTCTTTAGTCTGCTACAGTAAGACTTGACATTGGCTCTGCTCCATGTGAAGGACAATTTCCTGCCTACATCAGTGCTCCTTATACTCTTCCAAATGTGAAAACTTCATACCAAGACACAATATTTTTAAGTGAGGTCCTACCACCAACAGTCAGGAAGGTAAGAAACTAGGGGTATACCCAGAAAATTCCATTTTATACTCAAAAACACTTTTGACTGACCCCCTCAACCCACCTGACATCTAAAAAATGGACACATAATTTAAAAATGCTGCCCCACCCACCAGTTAATAACTACACACCTCATTCCCAGTGCTCTCCTCTGAAACTATTAAAAATATTGTTTTTTTTAGATTACCGATCCTTTCTGTAAGCAAGATATGTACCTGTTGTTAGAGGATCACTTTAGATAGTTGTAGACATAATTAAAGCATGAAAATGCTACAATTGTTCTGTGTGATGCAAAGAAAAGTTGTATACTGTAGAGTACAGAGAGTATGCTTTGCTACACCCTTGTTAGAGGCAGAACATTATCAAAGCAATACAGAGTGTTGTATAGCATGTATAAGACACGTAACATCAAGTACAAAACCCCAAAACAGTATCATGGCTAATACAGTGCTTCTATGGATTTGAAGACTGAACACAGGAAATGCTGTACAACAGCTTGTAAACATCATCTTAAATGCTTATTCATATGAGTGTTTAAAAGCTGATGAATTTACTTACAAAATGTATTACTTCCTAAGTAGGAGATGCCATCTCTCAGCCGTATTATTTTGCTTGACAAGATTCATTATGAAGTACATTGTTAAGCGAGTCTTTAACATAAACTGGAAATCTGTTTAAAGCTTTTTAACAGATTTCATGCTAACAGCTGGCAGATCTCCAGTTTAAGTACTTGTACTGCGTTTTACAAACACAACATACAGCAAAGCAATATTTATTTCCAGAAGTTTTTTACAATTTCATTAAAAAGAATGCTGATACTAAAGAAACATTTAACACAAAGAAAATGCATATAATTCAGTGTTCAATCTAACACAAACTCTATACCTCAAAAGAGACATTAAAAGAGTTTGCCAACTATCAGGGAACTCTACATATCTTGTCACCAAACAGTTTGTCTAAATCAACCTTAAACTTTTCCAGACTAGGCACTTTTCTTATCTCTAGTGGTAATTCATTCATAGGTTCATAGGTTCATAGATAGGTACTAGGCTATTGGCCCTAATCAAAAAGGTAACCCGGCTTTCGCCACCCAAGAAAATTATTTTCCTGTGCCCCTGCCAAGCAGAACCACAAAAGTGATCCCCGGGGTGAATTTCCTATTATCCATCCAATCATCAAGATTTTTCTTGAAAAGTGCTAATGAGGAGCTCTGTTTGACATAGATAGGTAGTCTGTTCCAGAGTATGGGAAGTCTCTGGGACAGGAATCTATCCCTCCAGCATGTTCTGTTTATTGTGGTGACAAGGTTTAGGTTCCTAGAGCATGTAGCTCAGAGGGATTGGGATTTCTTTAAGTGGGGCATGTCCAACAGCTCTGGGTTTGACATAGCTTTGTATGTTAGGAAAAGATCGCCTCTGAGTAGGCGATATGCAATGGAGTAAAGCTGGAGTTTTTTGAGTCGGTCTGTGTAAGGCATCTGTTTGAGGCCAGTAATCCTCTTTGTGAGGTATTTTTGTGGCCTTTCCAGTTGTTGTAGGTGTCTTGTGAGATACATACCAAAAGGGGCGTTGTACTCTATAATGGGTCTAATGAGTGATGAGTAGAGGGGAACAATGACCTCTTTTTTTCTGGATGAGAAACCTTTTGTGATGAGGTGTTCCACGTAGAAGGATTTCCTGACCACTGTGGCAATGTGAGTATCAAAGGAGAGACTACTGTCCACCTGTGTCCCAAGGTCTCTTATCACACTTTCGTGTGTTAAGTAGACTACCGCCTATGTGGTAGTTCATGGGTACAGAGTTTTTTACCAAAGGGGATGACAATGCACTTTTTGGCATTGAGCTTGAGACAATGGCTTTGACACCAGGCATCTGTCTCAGTGAGGCCCTTTTGTAGGATGTCCACATCATTAGGAGTTTTGATTATGGCTCCTAGTTTGCAGTCATCTGCAAATTTAGTTAGCCAAAGACCTTCTGTGTTAGCCTGTACTTCAGAGAAGTAGATACCAAACAGGAGAGGACCCAGGCCTGAATCCTGTGGTACTACACTTGTCACTGGTCTGAAGTCTGATTTGGAGTCTGCTACTTTCACAGTGTGGGTTCTGTCAGTAAGCCAGTTGGCAACCCATCTTGTGACATAGGGATTTATACCTAGTTTAGTGAGTTTATCTATGATTCCAGAGTGGGGGATGGTGTTAAACGCCTTGGCGAGATCTAGATAGGCTGTGTGAACCACCTTACCCTCATCTATGACTTTGGTGACTACTTCAAAGAAGTCTATCAGGTTTAGGAGACATGATCTGCCTTTTAAAAACCCAAACTGTGTGGGGTCCAGAGTTTGGAGATCTCCAATGTCTTTGTTTATGAGTTCCATGATGATACATTCCATGGCCTTGCAGACCAGGCTTGTCAGGCTAATCGGGCAGGAGTTCCCATGGTCTGTTGTGCCCCCCCCCCTTTGTGGAGTGGGATAACCATCACGGTGCACCATTCAATGGGCACAAAGCCTGAGGTGAGGCTGTGATTGAACATGGTAAACATGGTACTTAGGTGGGGGTGCCAGTTCATTCTGTAGTTCATGTAGAAGGCAGCCTGGGATGTTGCCAGGTCCCATGAATGCCGTGTTCTTGGCTTTGGAGAGTGAGGTTTTTACCTATGCAGCCGTGATTACAGGAACTTTGCATTCTTCCAGTATAAAGATGTGCCCTTTAGGGGGTGAAAGGGGTTAAAGTTAGCACTGAACCTATCTGCTAAGATGCTGGCAATATCAGTTGGTTCTGTATATTTAGTGTCGTTGTGCAGTAACTCAGAGCAGATCTGAGTGCTGCCATTGAGATTCTTGACATAACAATAGAATGCTTTGTGGTTGTCCTTAGAATCAGTGGAGATTTTGTTTTCATAACTAGCTTTGGAGGATTTTATGAGGGATCTCAGCTTCTTACTGAGGCTAACCAGGCAGTTCCTCCAATCGTGGGATTTTACTCTTTTTTGCAACAGTTTCTTTCTTCTGTTGTAGAGTTTGTTTATGGCAGAAGACCACCAGATTGGCTTCCTTTTTTGGAGAATAGCATCTTGGTTCTGTTGGGGATAGCATGATCCATGCACTCGTGTAAGTGCTTATAAAGTGCATTTGTGTAGGAATCAGCAGTCGTACCTCTATTGTCCATCTCCATGGGTGTCGTGAAGTTTCCCACTTCTGTCTTAAGAAGCATGAAGTTGGCTTTGGAGAAATTTTTTACGGTTGTTTTCCTAATGGGGGGGTGGGAGTGGGATGTGAATGTCTAGGGTGATTAGCTTGTGGTCGGATCTGACCAACGAGGAGCTGACCTCTGGTGTGGAACACTGGTTGCCCATGTTGGTGATGACCAGGTCTAGGATATTGCTGCCCCTGATGGGGGTGTGGATATGTTGATCCAAGGCATTTGAATTGATGATTTCCAGAAAACGTTGAGCAAAAGAGTTGGTACACAAGTAGTTTTCCCAGTTAATGGTAGGGTAGTTGAAATCACCAATTATCAGAGTGTTGGGTTGTACCTTAATATTTTCCAGTGTATCAAGAAAAGAGGAGTGGAAATCCTGGGGCATGGTGGTGGGTCTGTAGCAAGCTACAATCTGGATTATGGTTTTGCCCAGAGTTAGTTGAACTTGGATAATCTCGGATACATTATGCTGAGCAACTAGCTTGGAGGTGTGGATATCCTTAATGAATATGGACACGCCTCCACCTTTAGTGTTTCGGTCCGGGTTTGGTGGTCAAAAGGTGTGGTATGAATTATAGCCTGGTAATGCAGGGGTGCTCTCTGGAGCTTTGAACCAGGTCTCTGTCACTGCACAGATGTCAATGTTCTCCATTTTAAGGAGTGCCTTGAGTGAGTGCATTTTGAGGTTTAGACTTCTAGCACTGAGTAGCACTGCCCTCAGATTTTGCTTGCTTGTAGCTGTTATGGTGGTGAATTTGTCATTTGAACCTTGCCTAAAAAAGGCACTATAGGGGTGGCAAGAGCCTTTGCCAGTATCCGGAATCCCAAGGGCGACAGGTGCAGGCCATCTCTGGCAAAGCAGCGTGGTCTGTCGATCATGTCATCCCAGACAGACAGATACTGGATTCCCTTAGAATGACACCAGAAGCATAGCCAATTGTTAAAGTCAATCATTTTGTCCTTGTACTGTGGTATAGGCTTTCCTGGTTATTCTTCTACCACTTCTTGGTTGGCAGTCACTGAGGATCTGGTGGGCAGCATGTCTGATGAGGCTTTGCAGGCATCCATTTCAGGCATTCAGAGGGAACCATGGTTGACTGTTTCCGAGGGGTCTAGAGGGGTTCTGCAGTTTCTGTTTAGGGAAGAGGTTCCTACTGCAGTTGTAAAATGCCGGTCTGAGTCTAGGCCTTCTCAGGTTTCTAGGATGGATGTCCCTTTACTCAGGGATTATTTAATGCATTACTATCATTGAGGCCTCCTCGAGGGGTTAAAGCCCAGAGAATTGAATTCTTTTGAGGTGGATTCTGATGATGACTCTCTTGCTTATTCTACCCAGATTCTTTCTCCTTTAGACTACAGGTCTGAGGAGGAGGATTCTCATACTCTTGATAATCCTTCTGAGGAAATTTCCTTTCAGGACACAATCTCTAGGATGATGGAATTTTTTAAGTGGGATTGTGCACAGGTTTCAGATATCCATAAGAGGTACTATGAGTTACTGCAGATGGAATCTTCTAAACATGCAACCATTCATCCTGTCTTGCCTGCTTTATAGGATGTTTTTTCCAATGTCTCTAAAGAGACAGATTCTCTGCCCCCTGCTCCCAAGAAGTCTGATAGGTTATATAGGGTGCCTGAGGATTTTTCCTTTTTGTTTAAATGTCCTGCTGCTGACCCCTCTGTGGTGTATGTAGCCTTTGATAAGCCATCTCAATTGCTTCCTTTGTCCAAGTTACTGCCTTCTGAGAAGGACAGTAGAACCATAGATAGGTTTGGTAAGAAGGTTTATACAGTACTTCGGCTACCCTAGCTTTTAGGGCTATTAATTATCAGACCCATATCTCTATGTATGTCTTGGCTCTTTCTGAGCTTCCAGAGTCTGTGAGTAAATCTTCTGCTCTTTCCTTGCTTGAGACTTCCTCTCAGGTAGTTTGTCATTCTATCAAATGTAGTTATGATGCAGCAGATGTCTCTTCTACGGCTGCTGCTTTTGGTTCAGTTCTGAAGAGATATTCTTGGCTTAGGTTTCAACCTTTGTGCGATGATATTAAGGCTAAGTTGATGGATGCTCCTCTGGATAATAATTTTTTGTTTAGTGAAGTGGCTGCTGGTTTATTTAAGTCTCTTCAGGACAAGGGGAAGTCTTTACAGGAGCTTAAAGCATGTCTTTGTTTCTCCTGTGCCTAAATTTCAGTGAAATTACCCTTCTAAGTTAGCCTTTGTTTGTAGGCAATCTCACCCTCCTTCTAAAGGTAAAAAGGGTAGTAAACAGAATCCTCCTGCCAAGGCCACTCAGACTGCAGGGATTCTTAAGCCTTCCTTTCCTGACAAACCAGGTGCTGTCTGACTATCCACATGTTCCCAGCCACATTCCTCTTTCTCTTCACCTTTCTCTTTCTCTTCCTGTTTGGCTCTGAATCATCCAAGAATCTTGGGTTCTGTCAGTCATTCGGCAAGGGTACTTCATGGTCTGTATTTCCCATCCTCCTTTTATGGGCATTCCTCAGCCTCCTCAGGAACAACTTCCTTTTTTCCAAGAGGTTCTTCGAGACCTGTTGTCTCAGGGTACTATTCAAGAGGTGTGTGCCCCAAAGGGGGAAAAGGTTTTATTCAAGAATGTTTCTAGTGCCCATAAAAGAAAGTACTTTATAATTTACTAGCTCTGTAATGCTAGCTAAATGTTATACAAGTGGGATCCTCTGTGAAAGCAAAGTGACATCAATCTGCATTTTCTAATGAGCACAAACAACATTTTTCAGAGACTATGCAAAGATGCATCAGAAAGTAGAAATGTATTCTTTGTTCAACCCATCTGTATTCTTTCTTTAGTTTATTCAGCTCCACACAGTGTCTATCAGACAGGCAGGTTCTGTAAAACGTCAGGCTTATTTCTTCTGGAAACATGAAGCCCATTTTTAAGTTCATTGTTATCAGTAGATCTACAACCTATTGCAGACCACTTGTATGGCTAACAAAATAATCTTTCCATGAAAAATAAACTCTGTAAATATCAGATTACTTCTACAATGGTTAGACCATCTTCCCATAGAAGGTAGGTAACTTGTGCAGCTCTCTGAGCACTAGGTTACCTACAGCTGTCACATCCCCTTCCCACTGTGGGTAAATATTAACATGGTTGCATGACTCTGTAGAAAAAGTAGGGTCTCTTACGAAACTGTTCTCTCCCCACACCTGATCTTGGTTTATAAAAATCTGACCTAGTAACAAGCAGTTATTGGCAATAACAGTATAGATTCATACGTTCATAGTACAATGTTGATGAGACAGATCATTTGTAGACTTGTCTCAAGATGCATATCATTTTAATAAGCTGTTTCTTCTAGTGTGTGCTCAAGTGCACTGCATTCGTTGTTGTGCCCGAGGAACAAAAGCACTTTACTTCTGTCCTACAAGAAACCAGGATAATAATAGAAATGTGAAAGTTTCATTTTGTTTACAAGTACGGTGCTTAAAAGATAATCACAGCAGCAGTTGTAGTTAATTACTTTTATCGCCTGCTACCTGTCAGGTATAACTTTACAAAGTACTAGAATACCAATATAATTATAGTGAGCAAAGATTAATTGAAAGACAAAAACATGGGCCATAATTAACAACCTACAGTAAAACCTACGAGAAGGTACTGGCTCAATATTGGGTCTTGCTGTATGTTTTTTATTTTACATCTCTTTATATTATATTACGTGTGTGTCTGTCTGTGTTGTGTATCTATATATAATGTATGTGTGTATATATAAAAATCAGCAAGGTCTAAAGATGACAACCTTCTCTTGTTATATAGCTATATAATGCATTGGCCTAAATGTACCCACAGGGACTTAAAAAATAAGAAACCATAGGCATTCAGAAACGGTGTAACTGAAGCACTGGTAACTGAATGATTATCCAATTATCATGTAAAGTAAAAAATATGACAAACAGGTTTAGTTGCTCATAACCTCTTTTTATATCACTGTTGACGCAAAATGTTTACCCAGTTATCAAATAAAGCAAAGGTTATAATAAGTATTAGTTTTAGTTGCTGTTAACTACCAATTAAGAGACAGGAGTGATTGTTTTAGAAGTTGATTAACTTTTTTAATTCAAAATATGAACACTTTCATCTTTACTACAATATTTCCTCGGATCTGAAGAAGTCTTGTAATAAAGACAAAAGTAGTTATAACTGTTATAGCCTTTGCTTTATTTCATATATTTATATGGAGCAAAAGCTGCAAGAAAGACCCAACCAAACTAGAGTCTTCACTGTGTAATACCTTAAACCTTTTGTAGTAGTGGCCTGTGGGATATATGTAAATAACCAGTGCTTCAGTTACATGATTTCTGAATGTCCATGACTTTTTATTTTTTAAGTTTTTATTGTATATCTATATTCATGCATTCAACCAGCTATACCACTGACATTTTTTTTCACCAAAAACAAAAGTCAACAATTAAATGAATCATTGACTAAATGCATAATATTATATCATCTAAATTCATATACCTCCAATGAACCTGTGACTCTAAATTATATAATATTATGCATTTAGTCAATGATTCATATAATTGTTGACTTTTTTGGTAAAAAAAATGTCAGTGGTATAGCTGGTTGAATTCTAGTATAGTCAGTTTGCTAAAGATCAACTATAACTTAATTCTCCAGATTTCATTTTCTTTGTTGTTGTGTGACCGGGGAATTCATATATTTAAGGCCCTAGGGTGCAGCGGAAGAACCCCCATGTTAAAGTAGAGTTTTAAAGTTGTAGTTGATTGTCTTTTAGTTTAGTTGTATTTTAATGTAGGTAGAGTTATGAATGCAAATTTAAATGTATGGTTTGCATCTTCACTCATTAGGTGTAGATGTTGTTTGTTGTCAAGAGGTTCTCTGGTTCAATTCTCGGCTGGAGTGCCTTTTGTGTGGAGTCTGCATGCCCTCCCTGCATTCGTGTAGGTTTCATCCTGGTGCTACAGTTTCCTTCCAAGTTCAAAGACATGCATCTGGAGCATTTCTCCCTGGGCCTCCGCTGACAATTGGCTTTGTTCCAAATCAGACTTTCCAGGTTAAGAAATATTAAATAAATAAATAAATAAAATGGCACAATATTTTGTGTTTTGTGCAATTATATTCTACAGCAAACAGTAATATACCCACAAATATAAGCATATTTTAAGTGTACACATAAATTTTATATTGTCGCCTCACAGTAAGACGCTGTCCAGTTCGATTCTCAGCTAGAGCATCTTCTGCGTGGAGACATGCGTGAATGGGCATACCTTCGTTGAAGGTTGTGCATCAGGGCTGGTAACTCGGCACGTAAAACTCAACTACCAATCATTAGTGGACCGGAGATCCGCTGTGGCGACCCCTAACCAGGAAAAGCTGAAAAGACACAACACATATATATATATATATATATATATATATATATATATATATATATATATATATATATATACACACACACACACACACACACACACACACACACACACACACACACACACACACACACACACACACACACACACATACATACACACAAGACAAGTGTTTTGCGTTGGTGTGTTGCCCTCCCATTCCCTTTCTTTTATATACCAGCTCACACAACTGCCATGAAATGACAATCAGCCCTAGGCAGTCAACCCGTTCCCCCACTGAAGTAAGTCATTTAGATAATGAACTAAATGAACACCGCCTTCCCTTGATGTTCAGTTATCTGAATGCTTGGAAAAATACACTGCACACACACACACACACACACACACACACACACACACACACACACACACACACACACACAGACACACACATATACTTGTATATCTATCTATATCTACACACACACATACACACACACACACACATGCTCCAAATTGTTCCATCACCTCTGTTCCATGAATGGTTTATGACTGGATGCAAATTGTGTAATCTGTTTTAAATGGTATGGCTTAAAACAATATTTTTATTCCCCTATAGGAAGCAGGTAAGTGTAATTTAAAAAAGTAAAAACAGATGTCCACCAAGGCTTAGTGGTCTGAAGAAGTGGGTCTACTGCAAAAACGCTTACCAGATTTTGTTTTATAATTAAACAGAATTCTGCACTCAGCCTTGGTGGACGTCTGTTTTTACTTGTTTGCATACTTTTTGGATTTTGTCCTGGTCCTTTAACACGCTTGGATTTCTGACTAAGTTTAATTTAACTCTATCATTCTGGAAAATTAGTGTATGCATGAGTATGCATGTGTGCTGGGGAGAAGGGAAGGAAGGCTACTACCCAGTATTCATAGGTTCATAGGTAGGTACTAGGCTATAGCCTATTGGCCCAAGGGCCTAAGTAAGCCTAGCCAACAAGCTTCCCTGGCTTACGTCACCCAAGAAAGTTATTTTCCTGTGCCCTTTTCGAGCAGAGCCACAGAAGTGATCCCTGGGGTGTATTTCCTAAATCCCATCCACTCATCAAGATTTTTCTTGAAGAGTGCTAATGAGGAACTTTGCTTGACATAGATAGGTAGCTTGTTCTAGAGTATGGAAAGTTTCTGGGACAGGAATGTATCCCTCCAGCATCTCCTGTTTATTGTGGTGACAAGGTTTAGGTCCCTAGAGCATGTAGCTCGGAGGGATTGGGATTTTTTTTAGGTGAATCATGTCCAACAGCTCTGGGTTTGACATAGCTTTATATGTTAGGCAGAAATCACCTCAGAGTAGCTGATATGCTACAGAGTAAAGCTGGAGTTTTATGAGACGGTCAGTGTAGGGCATCTGTTTGAGGTCAGTAATCCTCTTTGTGAGGTACTTCTGTGGCCTTTCCAGCTGCTGCAGATGTCTTGTGAGGTACATTCCAAAAGGGGCATTGTACTCTATCATGGGTCTAATGAGTGTCATGTAGAGGGGAACAATGACCTCTTTTTTCCTGGATGAGAACCCTTTTGTGATGAGGTGTGCCACATAGAAGGATTTCCTGACTACTGTGGCGATGTGATTATCAAAGGAGAGACTACTATCCACCTGGGTCCCAAGGTCTCTTATCACACATTCGGCATTAAGTAGACTGCCGCCTATGTGGTAGTTCATGGGTACAGAGTTTTTTACCAAAGGGGATGACAATGCACTTTTTGGCATTGAGCTTGAGGCCATGGCTCTTGCACCAAGCATATGTCTCAGTGAGGCCCTTCTGTAGGATGTCCACATCATTTGGGGAATTGACAATGGCTCCACGTTTGCAGTCATCTGTGAACTTCATTAGCCAAAAGCCTTCTGTGTTAGCCTGTATGCCACAGAAGTAGATATCAAACAGGAGATGTCCCAGGACTGAACCCTGTGGTACTCCACTTGTCACTGGTGTGAAGTCAGATTTGGAGTCTGCAGCTTTTACAGTGTGGGTTCTGTCAGTGAGCCAATTGGCA
The DNA here is from genome assembly GCF_019279795.1 of Protopterus annectens. Taxonomy (NCBI): domain Eukaryota; kingdom Metazoa; phylum Chordata; order Ceratodontiformes; family Protopteridae; genus Protopterus; species Protopterus annectens. The sequence goes on along the minus strand of NC_056737.1, from coordinate 318,309,884 downwards.
ACCCATCTTGTGACGTAGGGATTTATACCTAGTTTAGTGAGTTTAGCTATAATTCCAGAATGGGGGATGGTGTTGAAAGTCTTGGCAAGGTCAAGATAGGCTGTGTAAACCACCTTACCCTCATCTGCGGCTTTGGTGACTGCCTCAAAGAAGTCGATCAGGTTCAGGAGGCATGATCTGCCTTTCACAAACCCAAACTGGGTGGGGTCCAGAGTTTGGAGGTTGCCAATGTCTTAGGGTCATAGGTTCATAGGTAGGTACTAGGCTATTGGCCCTAGGGCCTATATAAGCCTAGCCAAAGGTACCCTGACTTTCGCCACCCAAGAAAATAATTTTCCTGTGCCACTGTCGAGCAGAGCCACAGAAGTGATCCCCGGGGTAAATATCCTATCTCCCATCCAATCATCAAGATTTTTCTTGAAGAGTGCTAATGAGGAGCTTTGTTTATGAATTCCATGATGATAAGTTCCATGGCCTTACAAACCAGGCTCATCAGACTAATAGGGCGATAGTTCCCATGATCAGTGGTGGCTCCCTCTTTGTGGAGTGGGATAACTGTTGCTGTGCACCATTCAGTGGGCACAAAGCCTGATGTGAGCCTATGATTGAACATGGTGCTTAGGTGGGGAGCCAGTTTGTTCTAAAGTTTGTGTAAAATGCAGCCTGGGATGTTGTCCTTTCCCATGGATGCTGTGTTTTTAGCTTTAGAAAGTGCAGCTTTTACCTGCGTAGTTGTGACTACAGGGACTGTGCATTCTTCGTGTACAGATATGGGCCCTTTAGGGGGTGAGAGGGGGGTAAAGTTAGCACTGAATCTATCTGCCAGGATGTTGGCAATATCAGTTGGTTCTGTAATTTTTATGCCGTTGTGCTGTAACTCAGGGTTTATATCACAAGATCGAAATGTTAAAACATCAAAGACAATAACATTGAACTGTCAACCTCAAAGTCTTAAAACTCCAAAAGCTGAGAACAGTGATTCTTTTCCCTGGGAAAAAAATCGCTGTTACAGCACAAAACACAAAACACACAAACACTACAAACTATTTCTAATGTGGGGGGCACCCCTCCTACTTAAATATACCAACTCCGAGATTGTACCACAGTGGAGTAAATAGCGAAGCTGTGGAAACAGCCAACTGAATTCTTTCCCTGGGAAAGAATTCGATGTTCCGTGGCTTCGCTGTTGTCAGTCTTCAAGGTTTTGGGTTCAATATTATAACATTCAAAGTTTTGCAACTTTGATGTTATGATATAGTCCCGTAACTCAGAGCAGATCTGGGTGTTGCCATTGAGATTCTTGACATAGCTATAGAATGCTTTGTGGTTGTCCCTAGAATCAGTGGCGATTTTGTTTTCATAGCTAGCTTTGGAGGATCTTATAAGGGATCTCAACTTCTCTTTTGCAACAGTTTCTTCCTTCTGTTGTAGAGTTTGTTTATGGCAGGGGACCACCAGATTGGCTTCCTTTTTTTGGAGGATAGCGTCTTGGTTCTGTTTGGGATAGCACAATCCATGCACTCGTGTAAGTGCTTATAGAGTGCATTTGTGTAGGATTCAGCAGTCGTAACTGTATTGTCCATCTGCATGACTGTCATAAAGTTCGCCACTTCTGTCTTAAGAAGCATGAAGTTGGCTTTGGAGAAATTTTTTACCATTGTTTCCTTAATGGGAGGTGGGGTCGGGATGTGGATAGCTAGGGTGATTAGCTTATGGTCGGATCTGACCAACGAGGAGTTGCCTTCAGTTGTGGAACACCGGTCACTCATGTTGGTAATGACTAGGTCTAGGATATTGTTGCCCCTGGTGGGGGTGTGGATAATTTGATCCAGGGCATTGGAATTTATGAATTCCAGAAAGCGTTGAGCAAAGGAGTTGGTGCATGAGTAGTTTTCCCAGTTAATTGTGGGGTAGTTGAAATCACCCATTATTAGGGTGTTTGGTTGAACCCTAATATTTTCCAGTATATCAAGAAAAGAGGAGTGTAAATCCTGGGGCATGGTGGGGGATCTGTAGCAAGCTACAGTTTGGATTGCAGTTTTGCTCAGAGTTAGTTGCACTTGGATAACCTCGGATGCATTATGCTGAGCAACTAGCCTGGAGGTGTGGATATCCTTAATTAATATGGACACATGCCTTTGGTGTTCAGGTCCAGGTTAGGTGGCTGAAAAGTGTGGTATGAGTTATAGCCTGGTAATGCAGGGGTGCTCCCTGGAGCCTTGAACCAGGTCTCAGTCACTGCACAGATATCGATGTTCTCCATTTTAAGGAGTGTCTTGAGGGAGTGCATTTTGAAATTTGGACTTCTAGCATTGAGTAGCATTACCCTCAGTTTTTGCTTGCCTGTTCCTGTTACAGTGATGAATTTGTCATTAGAACCTTGCCTAAAAAAGGCACTATAGGGGTGTCAAGAGCCTTAGCCAGTATCCGGAATCCCAGGGGTGACAGGCGCAGGCCATCTCTGGCAAAGCATCGTGGTCTGTCGACCATGTCGTCCCAGAAAGACAGATATTCAGCTTGCTCTCTAGCCTGTCAGATAGTTGTGGCTTAAGTGATGCCCAGTTCAAGGCTAATTTTAAAGCTTTCCTCCAGTACTGCATTCTGTATTTCTCCCTTTCGCCTTCTGTCTGATTCAAGGGATTATAATCTTTCTACAATTTTAGTTTCTAAAATCTGTATGATGCCATCACCTGTAACATTTCCACTGATATCTCCTGTATAACTCCTTCCAATTCCAGTTCCTGTAACCTTTCTTCTAGTATTAGGTTCTGTAACCTTGCCTCTGATGACAGACCCTGTAACTTTCTGTTTCTGAATCCAGGTCCTATAAACTTTTATTTGATGCCAGTTCCCCTCTTATGCCATTCCAAGTATTATTCAAGCCAGTGCAAAGTCTAGTAACATGTAAGCCTTCATCTGATGCTGATATAACCTTCTGGCTGATTCCTGGCCCTGTAATAGTAACTTGCCCTCTAATGCCATGTTCTGTAGCTTACCCTGCAGTGTCACTCCTATAACCTTCCATCTGATTCCACAGCCTGTAATTTAATTTCTAATGTCAAGTCCTACAAACTTCCTTTCGCTGACAGATACTCTTTTAAGACCTAGCTTCAGAAGAAATTTGACTTTTCCTCTGCTGCCTGTTTCTTTACTTTCTCTTTTATGTCAGCTCCCTCCAATGGTAGATGTACTAACCTTTTCCTTTGATATCTGACCTACTTTATTACCATTTCTCCATTTCCATATTCTATAACATTTCCTTCTATGGCAGGTTCAGTATCCTTCCCTTCCTTGTCAGATCCTACAAACTTCCCTTTTAATGCTAGGCCCTGTAAACACTTCCTACAATCCCAGGATTTGTACCTTTTTCTCAGGTCTTGTAAACTTCACTCTGATGCCAGGTCCTAATAACCTTCTGTTCCCTGTAACTGTACCTCCTGCATTCCTGTAATTCCAGCTTTTGTAACCTTTCTTGTAACTTTTGCTCATATAACTTTCTGACTTTTGAAAGATCCAGTAAAACTCTCTCCGTTCTGAGGTCCTATACATTTCCAAAGCTCTCATTAACATTTAACACTTCCAGATCTATTGGGAAATAACACAATATAGCTCCAAGACAGCTGTTCCAATGGGATTGCCACCCTCAGGAGAAATAAAGAACAAAAGAAGTCATGGAAGTTGAGGGTGTCATATCAGAGC
>NC_056737.1:318256185-318301185 GCF_019279795.1 Protopterus annectens | reverse complement strand
GCTTAAATATGTATCTCAACAGCTAGCGTGGTTTGATTTTATTGCCCAAAAATTGTCCATTAAAATGAAACAAGTCATGGACATTTGGAGTTGCCAATTAACTGAAACACCTGATGTTCATAAGGGTCGTTTACATGTATCCCATGTTCCTCTGATATAAGAGTTTTGGGAGGTCACTCAGTGGAAGTGCAGCTTTGCTGGAGTTTTCGTTTTGTTTTTACTGATTGGCTTTTCATTGACCTTCTCACTCATTCTTCTAGTTTGTTGTTTGGGATATTTTTGCAGTGACCCTAATGATAATGAACATCAACTGGGTATAACAGCCCTGTGTTTCGAATGCTTAGTCAAATACTCTGCTTGTGCTGTGCTGATGAGGTCATAACGAGGCCAAAATATGCATCTCCACAGCTATTGGGGTTTGGCTTTATTGGCCTGACATTCTCCATTAAAACAATGAAACAAGTCATGGGCATTCAGAATTGTCAGTTAGCGGAAACACCTCATTTTCATACAGATCATTTGCATATATCCCATGTGCATCTGATATAACAGATTTGGGAGGTCACTCAGTGGAATTTCTAGCTTTGCTAGAGTTTTCATTTTGTTTTTACTGATTGACTTTTCAGTGAACTTCTCACTCATTGTTCTAGTTTGTTGTTTGCGATATTTTTGCAGTAATCCTAATGATAATGGACATCAACTGGGTATAACAGCCCTTTGTTTCTAATGCTTAGTCAATCACTCTGCTTGTGCTGTGCGGATGAGGTTATAACTAGGCTGAAATATGCATATCCACAGCTAGTGGGGTTTGACTTTATTGGCCTGAAATTGTCCATTAAAATGATGAAGCAAGTCATGGGCATTTAGAATTGCCAATTAGTTGAAACACCTGTTGTTCATAAGTGTCATTTGCATATATCCCATGTGCATCTGATATAAGCAGTTTGGGATGTCACTCAGTGGAAGTTCTAGCTTTGCTAGATGAGGTCATAACTAGGCCAAAATATGCATATCCACAGCTAGTGGCGTTTGGCTTTATTGGCCTGATTTTGTCAATTAAAACAATGAAACAAGTCATGGGCATTCAGAATTGCCAATTAGCTGAAATAACTCATCCTCATAAGGATGATTTGCATATATCCCATGTGCCTCTGATATAAGAGGTTTGGGAGGTCACTCAGTGGAAGTTTTAGCTTTGCTGGAGTTTTCGTTTTGTTTTTACTGATTGGCTTTTCAGTGACCTTCTCACTCATTCTTCTAGTTTGTTTTTGGGATATTTTTGCAGTGACCCTAATGATAATGAACATCAGCTGGATATAACAGCCCTGTGTTTCGAATGCTTAGTTAAATACTCTGCTTGTGCTGTGCTGATGAGGTCATAACTAGGCCAAAATATGCATCTCCACAACTATTGGGGTTTGGCTTTATTGGCCTGATGTTCTCCATTAAAACAATGAAACAAGTCATGGGCATTCAGAATTGTCAGTTAGCGGAAACACCTCATGTTCATACAGATCATTTGCATATATCCCATGTGCATCTGATATAAGAGATTTGGGAGGTCACTCAATGGAAGTTCTAGCTTTGCTAGAGTTTTCATTTTGTTTTTACTGATTGGCTTTACAGTGACCTTCTCACTCATTGTTCTAGTTTGTTGTTTGGGATATTTTTGCAGTGACCCTAATGATAATGGACATCAGCTGGGCATAACAGCCCTGTGTTTCTAATGCTTAGTCAATCACTCTGTGCTGAGGAGGTCGTAACTAGGTCAGAATATGCATATCCACAGCTAGTGGGGTTTGGCTTTATTGGCCTGAAATTGTCCATTAAAACAACAAAACATGTCATGGAGTTTCAGAATTGCCAATTAGCTGAAACACCTGATGTTCATAAGGATCATTTGCATATTTTCCATGTGCCTCTGATATAAGAGGTTTGGGAGGTCACTCAGTGGAAGTTCTATCTTTGCTGGAGTTTTCATTTTGTTTTTACTGATTGACTTTTCAGTGACCTTCTCACTCATTGTTCTAGTTTGTTGTTTGTGATATTTTTGCAGTGACCCTAATGATAATGGACATCAGTTGTGTATAACAGCCCTGTATCTCTAATCCTGAGTAAAAACACCCTGCTTGTGCTGTGCTGATGAGGTCATAACTAGGCCAAAATATGCATATCCACAGCTAATGGCGTTTGGCTTTATTGGCCTGACTTTGTCAATTAAAACAATGAAACAAGTCATGGGCATTCAGAATTGCCAATTAGCTGAAATAACTCATCCTCATAAGGATGATTTGCATATATCCCATGTGCCTTTGATATAAGAGGTTTGGGAGGTCACTCAGTGGAAGTTCTAGCTTTGATGTAGTTTTCATTTTGTTTTTACTGATTGGCTTTTTAGTGACCTTCTCACTCATTCTTCTAGTTTATTGTTTGGGATATTTTTGCAGTGACCCTAATGATAATGGACATCAGCTAGGTATAACAGCCCTGTGATTCTAATACTTAGTCAAACACTCTGCTTGTGCTGTGCTGATGAGGTCATAATTAGGCCGAAATATGCATATCCACAGCTATTGAGGTGTGGCTTTATTGGCCTGAAGTTGTCCATTAAAATGATGAAACAAGTCACGAATCGCCAATTAGCGGAAACACCTGATGTTCATAAGGATCATTTGCATATATCCCATATGCCTCTGATATAAGAGATTTGGGAGGTCACTGAGTGGAAGTTATAGCTTTCTGGGGGGTTTCATTTTGTTTTTATTGATTGGCTTTTCAGTGACCTTCTCACTCATTGTTTTAATGAAGGGGTTTCAGGAAGAGACAGAGTTAATCAAAGGTACTCAGTGAAACCATTTCTGATATCTGCGACCATGAAAAGTGATTACCCAATAGTCTGATCTGTATTACTGTAGCTCAGAGGAGTTTTCTTTCTCCACCGCATGATGGGCTTTTTCAGAATATTGTAGATGGTCATTAAGCTCTCCTGGAACTGACAGGACAATATTGAAAGCTACTTATGGAAGCAAATATAGGTCAAATTTACAAAGAAAGCAGAAACCATCTTACAATCATTATTTCCTGAAGGACGAGAGGAAGGGGCTAATGTAATATTCCAGAAAGTGAAAAAGCATAACATCAGCTTATGCTGAAAGTATAAGAATCCCAAATTATATATTTTTTTATCCTGACATATGCTGATCTAATGTAAGTTAGGAGAAAGGTCCTTTGCAAAACTGATAGATTGGGCTTCCCCACCCTCGAGAAAAAAAAACAAAACTTCACTATACCGTACATTTTTATGTTGATAATGAATTTTTGCACTTCTTGTTTTTTATATGGAACCAGAGAAGGGAGCTGTGTGAGGGCTGTTTATCTATCCTGTATTGTCTCACCTACGTAGGCTACTTCTAGGCTAACTGCCCGTTTGAGCTGTTTTAAGCCAAGCCAATTACCCCATGTTAGAATCAAGCCCTGAACCTTGTGTCTATAAGGTAAACACCTTAACCATCATGTCATCCAGTTAGTGAAACATTGTTCTGTGCATTGGCCACAGTAGTACAACAGTACCAAGTCAATAAATGCTCAGGCTGCCCTTCACCATCTTACCTCTATACCTAGATCCATAAATAACCCACCATTTGCAAAACTTCTTTCATCATAGCTGTCTCCCTGGTTTGTCTTTGTGTATCATGGTTACTGGGTGCCGATACACTTCCCAGTAAAATTCATGATTTTCATGTGATACAGTGATGTGGGCCTTTCACTGTAATTAGGGTTTAATATTGAAGGTTTCTGGCTTTTCCCAGACCCATTTACAAACTTTTTTATTCAATATGTTATAATACATATTTTGAAATACAAACTTCAGCTAGAGATAAACTCTGTAGGGTAATTTAAGGACTTGTTTGTGTGTTACCATACATAAGGGCTCACTTGTACCTCCCTTTTTGCATAATCTTTTACTGCCATCTTTACTATATATTATGCCATCTAATGGTACAGGAGACACAGACAGCCATTCCCACTACAAATGCAGCATCTTGGGATTACTATTTCCCCTTCTCTGGCCACTGCACTAAGAGCCTAAGCATGTTAAACGTGTGCACAATAGCTGCTCCATTGCACAGCAGCACCACCATGGCAATGTGATGGCTGTGATCGTACACTGATGAACTCCCATTTCACACTCTATTGGTGCTCCAATGCACAGCAGCACCACCATGGCAATGTGATGGCTGTGATCGTATGCCGATGAACTCCCATTTCACACTCTACAATAGGCACTCCAGTGCACAGCATCACCACCATGGCAGTGGGATGACTGTGATCGTACACCGATGAACTCCCATTTCACACTCTACAATAGGTGCTCCAATGCACAGCAGCACCACCATGGCAATGTGATGGCTGTGATCATAGACCGATGAACTCCCATTTCACACTCTAAATAGGAGACTCAAGAGCCATCTGCAGGCAATTTCATAGAACAGGTGCATAATTTCAAAGTAATCCTCCCTGCAATCCTTCAGCAGTTGACATTTTTGTCATTGCTCCACCTGTTCTACATCACTCACCTGGAACTGCTTTCATATCCGGTCTAGCAGCACTGGTCAATTTTACTATTCCCCCACTGTCTCATTGTCAGGAATGTATTAGTTTTCTGGTTATCCTCTGAACTCTGCTGTCATGTTTGTATTCTGCTCATAACATATCAGTGTTTTATGTTCCTTTGATTATTTATATATATATATATATATATATATATATATATATATATATATATATATATACATTTTTTGTAAGAACTGCTTTTTTAGTTTTTTGTAAGTTTTATCTGCTATTACTTTTTAATGTATGTATTATTTTATTTTTGGAGCTTTTCTCCCCAGGCCTCTACTGAAAATGGACATGTATCCAGCTAGACTAGCCCGGTCAACAAATGTAAAATAAAATAAATAAAATTTGTCTGTATAGTGTGTCCGTACAAAATGTGCATTTTTATAGTCGTACCTAAATGCATGTTTACTGAATGTTATTATTCTTAATAAATGTAAATCAACCATTTGCTGTTTTACTTGCAAATCATATACCACTTTCTCTCATAGTCTCCTTAAACCTTATAATACCCCCCAATACAATATCCAAAATTGACTTTTATTAATCAGAATAACTTTCTTGTGGCAAAACAAAAAAAAAAATGAAACCGGTGAATAACAATTTTCTTAAGATTCTATGTAGGAATAAGGAAGTCTATATTTATCAGATTACATATCTGTGTGGCTGTCACCAGTTTATGTACATGTCCTTTCTCAGCAGTCTAGAAGAGCTGTGCTGTCATGTAGCATACCTCTTTGGGTTTGACTGAACTAGTCCAATAATAACGATCTTCATTGCTGGCTTCATGCCTCCTGGGATTGCCCCTTTATACACATCAGCCTGAAATTACAGGAAGAAGATTATTACGTGCCTGTTCAGATGCATCACTTACAAAAATAAGAATGGTTTAGGAAACATAATGCTTATATAACTTATTTCCTAATCATGCCAGCTTAAATTGTGCATCATGACTCTTAAAAGTATATTCAGATACTTTTTACAGTCATCTCTTGAATAGCTCAGTTTCTGTATTACAAAAAGAAATACCATGTAATTAAGAATATGCAAGCTTGGATTTCTGCTGATGTTGTTGAACAGATGACATTCTCTTGAGCTAGTTTTGTAAGCCCATGGTAACTTAGTCAATATCCTTATGCTCTATACATTTATTTATTTATTTATTTATTTGCATTTGCTGACCAGGATAGTCCACTGGGTCGAGATGGCCCGTTTTCAGTGGCGGCCCGAGGAGAAAAGCTCCACAAGAACATATGTTACATAAAGCTCCACAAGAACATATTACATTGCATGATAATATTTACATATACGTATGGTTACATTATGTTACTTAATGAACAGTATTTAAATCAATGCATCAGGATAAACCAGGTTGACAGAGACAAAGCTGAATTAGATACATGTTTAACAGAACAAATAAGGAGGATAGGAAGACAGTCGGTTGAGAAGTACTTTAGCTAGGAGCATGAAAGTGACATTCCCATTTGGAGGATAGATTTATGAAGAGCTGGCTTTTGAAGTTATTATGGTTAGGTATGTTGCATAGGTGGGCGAGGAGAGAGTTCCAGAGTTTGGCTAATGTGAAGGATAGTAGTAGTTGGCCTGGGGAATTAGAGGGTTTGCGTGCTTGAAGCAGATTTTGGTTCTCTGAAGTTAGGGAGCGGGGGGTTTAGGCTATTAGTGCTGTGGCTAGGGATGGACAGTCAGAAGGTTTGAAGATGAGCTTGTAAGTAGTGGTGAGTTGTAAATATCTAAGGTAGTTGGGGAGTTCTAACCATTTGAGGTTGAGTAGTGAGTGGTAGTGATGGGATGAGCTTTTGAAGTTAGTAGCAAATTTGCTAATTTTGTGATAGCAGGCTTCTAGTTTGGAGCGCAGGCCTAGTTGGAGACTGGTAAATAGTGGAGTGCCGTACATGAGGGATGGGAGGAGGAAGGTAGTTGCAAGTGTTTGCCAGGTGGAGGGGCTGAGGTAGCGATTGTGTCTGTATAGGAGACCTATCTTCTGATAGGTTTTTTGATGGCAAGAGTATATGTGGGAGTCAAACTTTTGGTTTTCATCACTAATGATTCCTAGCAGCTTGGTTGAGGGGACTATTTCTAGTGGAGTTTTATTGTGGCTTGTAATGCAGAACAGATTTCTGTCTAAAGTGGAATTTCTCGTAGGGGTAAAGATCATTAGTTTTGTTTTGGAGGCATTTAGGGCAAGGTGATTGGCTTTCATCCAAGATTCGGTTTTGGAGAAGGCATGCTGGGTTTTTGTTAGTAGTTTGGTGGGGGAGGTGGCAGAGGAGATAATGGTGGAGTCGTCTGCATATTGGATGATGGCGGCGTCGGGGATGGAGAGGTGGAAATTGTTGATAAATATGTTAAAAAGCAGAGGGCCAAGAACAGAGCCTTGAGGGACTCGGGTGGGTATGGGTAGGAAAGGAGAGGTAGATTCCTTCCACTGGATGGTTTGTTGGTGGTTAGATAGGTAGCTGGTGACCCAAGCAAGGGTGGAGGGAGAGAGATTCAAGGATGAGAGCTGGGATAGAAGTAGAGGATGGGAGATGGTGTTGAATGCTTTTGAAAGGTCTAAGAATAGTGAAGATGCATAATTGCCCTTATCACGTGCAAGGTTGAAGGTCTTTAGAAAGAAAAGAAGGGCAGTGATGGTACTGTGGCCAGGGCGGAAGCCGTGGTGGGTGTTGGAGAGAAGTTTGTTTAGGTTGAGATATTGCATGATTTGGGCATGGATGGTTTTTTCAAGTATTTTTGAGAGGGGAAGAGTATGGCTATAGGTCTGAAGTTGGTTGTATCTATGTTTTTACCACCTTTATGAAGAGGAATGATGTATGCTTGGCGCCAGTTGGTAGGGACGTATGATTCCTGTATAGATCTGTTTATTAGAATAGATACAGGGTAGGCAATTGTTTCAGCTGAGTCTTTGAGGAAGGAGGGTGGTAGATTGTTTGGTGCATTACAACAGGGTTTTAGCTTGAGGAGAAGTCTTTTTATTGTGTTTGTGGGGATGGGTTTGAGAGTAAAGGGGGAGGAAGGAGGAGGGTTGTTGTTGGGGGGGTGCAGGAGGAGTGGTCAGGGAAGGAGGATGATAGTTTAGCAATAATATCAATGAAGAAATGGTTAAAATTAGTGGCAGTTTGCAGATCTGAGAGAGTGGGGTCTGGGCATGGGTTACTTTTATTGCCTGGGTGAATTTGACTTACCCTCCTCCTTCCTCCCCCTTTACCTGTTGTTCACAGTATAGACTACAACTACCCATTATACAAATGGCTACATAAAAAAGAAACAAAAAAAAGAATCTGAAGAAAAGCAGCAAGATGCCAAAGTAGTCAGTAGATAGGGCAAAATTCTTGGTTCCATGTAACAAGTCCAGACTGTACATCTCTCTCATGCTGCCAGTACTATGATGGTCCTGTTTCACTTGTGGAATCCAGTTTTTCATGAAGAGTATTCTGCTAGCAAAGCACGGCCATCTTAATTATAACTAGTGGTGGTGGAAAATTATTATTATTATTTACTTAATTTTACGTTTGTTAACTGGGTAGGTGAGCTGGTCTGATGACCCTTTTTAGGCAGAAAGCAAGCCAAGAAGCAACTTAAAGCAGTAGTTACAGAGAAGTACAAATGCAAGGCACCATAAATTTGTAATCAAAGACAAGTGATGCAAGGCAAATTGTAGAAATGAAATAATAAAGTAAGTCAAGGTATCTGTAAAAGAAAGAAAAAAAAAGATAATTTTTATGTAGAGGTTTATAATAGAAACAGTGAAATTCATTGCATACAGTTCGACAAAGTTTACACAATAAAAGGAAATGTTAAGAATTAGCAAGAGGAGGTAAATGGTAAATTAAACACAGTATCTGCAAACAGCTAGTTTGACAGCCATAGAGGAAACAGTAAGAATAACAGGGGGATGTGGTAGTAGCCGATTTAAGAGGCATGAAATACTATAGAAGTGGGAAGAGTAAGTGTTCAGTGGAAAACAGAAAGGAAGTAAAATGTGTATTAATTAGTAAAGAGGAGAGTAACTGCTGCTTAAGCATTCAGACCTAATCAAATATAAATAAAATGCTAAACTGGAAGGATAAATAACTTAATGCAAGCCACTTGAAAAATCCAGGACTTACAATGGAGGGGTAAGAAATTGAGCAGGTCAGGCTCTTCCTGATGTTCTTTAATATAAACAAAGAAATGTTATTGATATTACCAAGCTGCTGCATCTTGTCAGCTCCCGGATCTTCACTTGGGAATGCCACAGCATCTCCACAGTACTAAGGGTTATTGAGGTTACCTCAGTCGTACAGAGAATTCCCAGGATTTGAATCAAGTGTCAGCAGATGCAAGCACACCTGACAGCTTTGGAGGTGATATTGTGGTGAGATGCTGAATAGCTGGCAAAAGTAAGCAGTCTGTACAATGGCTACTTAGAGTCAAGAAGGATTTAAACAGGTGTGGTTGGTGAAGTCAGCATTGCAGAAATGGACATTGAAGGTGGACAATGACAGAACTTCATATCACACTGGACTACAGCTAAGATACATTTGTATGCTCCCGCCTTGAATCCTCACTGTGCATAGAACTACTTAGGAATTTTGTACTATGATTTTTAAATGTCTGCCTGCTAACTACATTTCCCCCCATAGGTCTTGAGACCATCTGTTTTCTAATGGGGAAAAACTAACTGGAAGGGGCCAAGATTTGGGTATCCATATCCATAGAGGTCAGTAGTCCCTTTTTCTCTGTCTCTTCTTCAGCAACCTCACAGTTCAACAGCCAACTATCTCACCTCAGCAGCCTAATGGTCTGACTTCAGTCCTCCCCAAATGGGTGGAAGGAACCTTATTACTCCAAGACAAAGAAACAACTGCTCAATAGCTCTGTCTTTCCTAAAGCTACATTATTTATAACACAGAGCTCGGGATATTTTTGTGAAGAACCTAAACCCAGTCTTTGGTGGTTGATTTGTGCATTCACATCACCATATGGATTTATTGGGCCTTCTTCCTGATGGGTGATGCTTCTAGACACACACACACAAGAGTGCACATGCCCATGAAGGCTACTGCAAATGGCTTGGCAGAGTGAATCACACCTCCCATTTCCACATCACTGCTTCTATTGTACCTTCTTTCCAGTAAACACTATCACTGGAACAGACTCGTCCACCTAGGCACCCCCCCAGCTAGATTAGCAGGTATCCGACACTTACTCCCATCTTCCCTTGCAGGTTCCTCTAGCACTTGGACCACTGCTTTCATTGTATGTCATATAGGCCATTGTCCTGTTAAGGAATACAATATTAGTATAAAAAGAACAATTAAAGGGAAAATGTCATAGAACTTCAACTGAAATAATACAAAAGCAAGTTGACTGAGAATTACATGAGGAAGGAAGGACGGTCAGTGCTCAAAGCTAAAACTACAACTTCAAGTGTAATGCTTTTTTTTTTTTTTTTTTTTTAATTAAATTATATTTATCATCTTTTAAATTATTTATCCTTTGCATTTTCATTGGTCTTACAAGTTAGGTTTATTGGTTCACTGCTAGTTAAAACTGTTGGTATGAATTTAATATTGCAATGTTTCACAGGTTGATTGCAGAAGTGAGCTACAGTACATCTATACCATACCTCTCAATTGTCCAGATTTTTGCCTTATATTTTTGCTCTGTTCCTCAAAAACTATGTGGTTTTCTGGAAAATCATTAACGAGTGATGTCACTAAATAATGACAGACATTTGAGTTTCAGACTTTGTATCCTTCAAAAATTGTATGCTAACACAAAACCTGTTACCCTAGCAACTTTATACATTTATAAGAGCAATATTTAAAGTCTGTCCCCATTTTTGGGCCTTTGTCCCCCATTATTTTTGCCTTAGTCCAGATTTCTTATGTCAAGAGGTTGAGAGGTATGATCTATATATTCGCAGATTTTACTCCTAAGGTTAAATGGTGTACAGTATTTGAAAATATATTTAAAATTATTATTTTAGTTTTGACTTTAACTACTAAAATAAGTACATATTAAGAATCTGCTTATGTTCAGTATGGTTTATTAATTTATGTCTGTTTATAAACATTGGTTTCCAGTTCAGATTCTGGTGCCTTGCAGAATAGTTCATTGTATAATAAAGTTTAGATATGCATACTGCAATTTTCTATTCTAATTTGTAGCTTACCATGCAAAATTTAGAAAGTTACTATTAAGTGCATTATTTAAGAACATTATCAAAGAAATTTATTCTCTTAAAAAGGTGATTAACAATCACTGGAATACTGTGTTTGGGGGTTTTGGGGTATATGAACAACTAGGACAACAGCCCAAATTTGTATATATAAATAGTAGAAATTTGAAGGCCATCCAAGAAAAGAACAGGGATTTACAATAAATACTTGTTAGGAATTCAGGGATGAAATGTTGCAGTGCATGCAAGCAGTGTAGAAATATTATGTAGGGCATGCACATCCTTGTTCCTGGTCACTCTAAATTAATTTCTGTTAGGGGGAATTATAACTGTAATGCTAAAGGAATTGTTTAAATTGCTTCTGTTCTTCTTGTCTGTCTTTTTATGTCATCAACACAGTGGGACCATTGAAAACCAGGATATATCAACATATCTCAGCAATTAGTAAAGGGATGAGTGTTAATGCTTTGTATAAACATTCTGCTCAGTGTAAAGATTTTAGAAAGTTTGCCTTTAGTATTCTTGAAAAAAAATTCATACCCATTTAGGGGAGCTGACTGGGAGCTGTTATTAGAACAAAGGGAACTTTACTGGCAGTTGTTATTGAATGCCAGTACCCCACCGGGAATAAATGATTTAATTTCTATTAAGACTATTCTGAAAGTTAAAGCTTCTGTTTTATGACTTTGTATTATTTTTATGATTATTTGATGTTTCAATGTTTTTTTAATTTTGAGACAGGGTTATTTAATATTTTCATTTTGTATGTGTAGCTCTTTAAATATTTTTTATGGGTCGGTGCCTTTATGGCTTACATCCCAGTGACACCTCCAGGTGCATCTGCAGTTAACTCCTACTGTCTCTAGGCATCATCTATTGCTTGTTCATATCTGCATCAGTAATTCTAAAACCATGCTATGTACAAGATTTTAAAAGATTTCATCTGAAAGCGTACACAATAGGAAATTCAACTGCATTAATATTTGACCAGTGTCTAGTGCAGGTAAAGAGATATCAACTGTTGTTTTTTATTATATTAATTTATATAGATATAATTTTCACATTTTTCAAAATATTTCAACACAAAGTAACACAGACAGAACTCCTTAGCCTCATTTGAAAGCTCTCAGCTGAATGAATAAAATGCTGCTCACAGTATGTGTGTAACTTGAGTGGTTGCTGAGATATTGCATGTTGTTTACAAAATAGTCCAGATGTAATAGTTACTGAGTTTACTGTGACTTATAAAATTATGTTTAAGATCTAGAACCTAAAGAATACTACCACCGTAAAAATAGTTTGTGCTGAAGAGTTTGCCATTTTTCTTTAATAGTTCTTATGGTTCCAGAGATATGAACATTTGTTTGAAACGTGAGGACATAATTTGATTCTGTGAAAAGGCTTAGGCTCCGCCCATTAGAAGCTATAGTGCAAACTTCCTGAGCGCCATGAGTTAAATGAAGGAAGTGAAGTGTAAACATTATTTCTGGTGAAGTTCTAGACAGATTGGAATGAAAACGCTTAAACTTGTAATAAAATTCCATTTGTGGCAGCTAGTGCAGCATTGCTTTATTTGTTTTAAGTTTATTTTTTACTGCATGTAGCTCTGTTTGGTCAAAAAATACATAATTATACCTTTTGGGAAGACGACCACCCCTGCAAATTACAACATTGATAACACTCCCCTAAGAGTAGACAGTAGTAAGTGGTAAGGGACTTGAGAACTCAGGTTGACTGTAACCCGAACTTTGATCACCATGTTATAAGAAAAGGCATGGCATCCAGATCTAAGGAGATCACAGTCCCACTTACTCAGCCCTCATTAGACAATAGTCAAATACAGTGCACCCTTTGGCATGTACCTGGCCAGGGTATGGTATGGGGGAGGAGCCCAAGTTGCCACTGCACAGATATCATCCATGGAAGATACAGACTGGAATACAGCTGATGTTGCTACGGCCATGGTTGAATGGGCTCACAAGAGTTTCGACAAGGAAACGCCCAACTTGGTATAGATGAATGAGATAAAATTAGTGAGCAATGTGGTTAAAGTTACTTTATTCACAGGTTTTCCCAGTCTGGTATGCGAGAAGGAAACAAATAATTGGTCCAGCTTCCTGAAATATTTTGTTCTGTGAAGATAGAATCTTAACTGTCTGTGAACAACTAGCAAATATAAGCAATATTCACCTTTGTTAGAAAAGTTGGGGAAGAACACAAAAATTAGGTATGCTGGTTTAGAAGACAATGCTTGAATCTCTGAAATCCTTTTTGCAGAAGTTACTGCCACTAAGAAAATATCTGCATGTCCTCCCATGTATTCGTGTGGGTTTCCTCCAGGTGCTCCGGTTTCCTCCCACATCCCAAAGACATGCTGCAGGTGGATTGAACACTCTAAATTGGCCCTAGGTGTGAGTGTGTGCATGTGTGTGCCTTCTGTGGAAGGTTGGGCACTGGGCTGGAAACGCAACACTGTAAAACTCCACTGCCAATTATGAGCGGACAGGTGATCCGCTGTGGCGACCCCTAACCGGGAAAAAGACGAAAGAAGAAGAAGAAAACTGCCACTAAGAAAATAGTTTTCCAAGGTAGGAATTTAATACTGCAATCATTAGCTAGTTCAAAGGGAGATTGAGTGATTGCTTGCAACACCAAATTCAGGTCTCAAGGACAAGTAGGATCTTTGTAAGGAGGCATTAAAAGAATACTACCCCTCAAAAAGGCTTTACAAAGCTTGTGAGAAGCAAACGAGGAGCCTTGAAAGCCAAAGCAAAAATTGAATATGGCTGCTAATTGTATTCTGATCATGGAAGCTGAATGCTTTTCATAGAAAAGCGAAGCTAAAAACTAGAATATCATGAATCAGAGCCAAAAAAAGGTTCAGTGTTATTCTGGAGTGTCAATTGTGCCAGTCTCTTCCATTTACTAGAGTAAAGCTTTTGTGTGGAAGGTTTATGAGAAGATAACAGTATGTGTCATAAGGGGAAGAGAGCATAAGTTGTCTGGCTACTAATGGAATATGAGAAACCAAGCTATCAGCTTGAGATTTGGAATGTTTGGATGAACCATGCCTGTCAGGTGAGCCAGAAGGTCTGGAGTTGGATCCAGAATCCAAGGGTGTTGAATTAGGTGAGGCCAAAGGAAGGGGAACCAAATCTGTCAAGTCCAATAAGGTGCAATAAAGGTAACTGTGCTCTTCAACCTGATTGCTTTCTGAAGGAACTTGGGAAATAGTGGAATTGGTGGAAAGGCATATAGGAGACTGGGGGGCCCAATTATGAAGAAGAACATCCCCCTCTGGGAGTATCATAGCAAAAAAGTTGCTGCACTTGTTGTTTAGGGGAGAGGCAAACAGGTCACAGCATAGCTGACCCCATCTTTGGAATATCCTTTCTGACACTTTCTGATTGTGGGACCACTTGTGAGATAAAAGTATGCACCTGCTTAATTTGTTTGCTATCACACTGGACTTCCCCGGCATGTGAGTTGCTTTGAGAAAACGGTTGGATGAAATCACCCACTTCCACACTCTGAGAGCTTCTTGACACAGTGAGTAAGATCTGGTTCCTCCTTATTTGTTGATGTACCAAGTTACTGACATGTTGTCTGTTTGAACTGCAATTGTCCCTGAGGGGAGAGCAGCTTGAAAGGCCTGCAATGCTAAAATCACTGTTCTCATCTCTAGCACATTGATGTGCAAATTGGCCTCTACTAGGGGCCAAGTGCCTCTTGCACTACTTCTTTCTAGGGACCACTTCAGTGGGGTGGTCTGAAGAGGTATCAGAAGAAGAGGGGGTGCCCTGCTGGGAAACCTGATGCTTTGGTATTCACTGTGGAGGCAATGGTTGAGTTTCAGAACATAAATGTGACAGAGTTGGCTGTTCCAAGAGGGAAGGAACCAACTGATTGACTGAAGCTGATATGGTTGTCTTCATAGCCTCTAAAGCAGATCCATCCAGAGAAGGAAAGGACCCCAGATCCGAGAAAGAGGACCTCGTAGCTGTAGTCCCTTCCCACTCCAAGGAGATCCCTCCTGAAGCAAAAGTTGGAGGCGAGCTGATCCATGCCAAAGCCCTGAGGTGCACAGATGGTCCAAAAAGGTCCAAAAAAATAGGAGTTGACTCCAGCCCCTCAGAACTGACAGGACAAATATGGCTCTGAGAGGTCTCCAGTTCCAACAGAACTGAAGAACTCAGAGCAGTTATCGGATCCAGAGGTAAGGATGGCTTCAGATTCGATGTATTTGATACTGGACAACTTAGAACCATGGTCTGTGAAGTTTCTGTAAAGATAGAGGAGGAATTAAAGGAGGGGTAGTTGAAGACTAAAGTCCCTGGCCCATGGAGGTAGGAACTGAGGTGGTACCTGTCACACCTTGCACTCAGAGAATTTTCCAAACCAATATTTCCACATTGTCTTCAATAAGACTTCTGGAAGAATGGGTGGACATGACAGATGGAGATCTGGGTCTTTCCAAGAAGGGAGAAAGAAGTCTGTCTGGAAATGGGTCTATTGCTGTTGAATATTGCGTCCTAGATATGAAAAAGGTAGTGGAAGACCAAACTTTTATTTGAGCCGTCAGTTCAGAAGAACTCGGCACTGAAGCATATCTTTTTTTTTGAACTATCAGAACCAAAGATGAGGTCAGATCTGAAGACTTACTGTTAATGCTCTCTTGTTCCAACAATTCTGTCTAAGCTGAAGACTTGGATAGTTTGGTTCTTGGATCCCAGGGAGAAGATAAAACCAAAACTCTTGCCTTCTTCAACCTCAGAACCGATGGAGAAGTTGGAGTTGAAGAACTTCTCTTCTTTGCCTTCTCTGAAACCTTAGAGGAGGAAGAAGAGGCAGGACTAGAAACATCAGATTTGTCTTTGTGTTTTCCTTTAGGTAAAGAAGTTGTTCCAGATATGGCCTCCCTGAAAGATGAGTGAAGAAGTCCTTTAAGTATCAATTTGTTTTTTCTGTCTACAAGAGCACAATGGCTGAAAGAGTGGCAAATGGAGCAGTCATCCTGAAGATGGAGGGGCCTCAGACAATATACGCACAGAGAATGTGTGTCAGAATAAGTAATATTGTGACCACATTTCTCACAGTGCATAAAGCCCACTGGGCCTTTTTCTTTATCTGCCATTTGAGAAGGCAATAACACACACAAACATGTGTTCTCAACAACAAGTTTAGAAGATGGAGAGATAGATAAACAGGAAACAGGGTTTTTTTTTTTTTTTTTGTTTGTTTTTTAAAGGGGAATATAAATAATGATATTTCAAGCTACATGAAGTGTAGAGGAGACAGAAAGAGAAAGAGATATCAACAGTGATATTCTAGAGCTTCCCAAAAGTGTAGAAGAAATGGAAATATAGGATTAGAAAGGGAGATACTAGCAATAGTATCGGAGAGTACTAACATATGTAAGGTAAGGTTTAAGAAAAGAATAAGGAAATTTAAGGCTTATAATAGAAGGAAAAAGAAATAAAACACTTATCTGGCTTGAGAGAATATGGCACCAAGTCTAACTCGCAAAGTGGCAAACAAGATCTAAGGTAATTGGGATAGTTACATTCTGGATAAGGGATGATCTTGAGAGTTTTTGGTTCCCATGAGCTATTGTAGCGGCCGAGTCGGAACCAAACCCACAGGTTGAGGATAGAATGAAAATTAACAACATCAGCTCAAGAGTTATTACCACTTCTTAGCTAGCTACAGAACACCCTCTTTGTCTACATCTGACCATGGTAGCTGTCTTAACACTATAGCTGAAATTCACATTAAACCCAGAACCTTTACAGTGGCAGACTTCAACTATGCATCAATAAACTGTCTGACACACATTGTCAGTGCTCTACAAGTGCAGTGCTTCCTTGGTATTATAAATTGTAACCCCCTTGTACAAATATTTAACCATAATACTGGGGCCAGATATCCTTGATCTTGCTCTCACAGATATGGCCACTTCTTGCACATGTCCATATGTATCACTTTCTTTCATTAAATCAGACCATAAATCAGTGACATTTTCCTTAAACGTTAACTGCAATTTCCCTGCAAATTCCTGTGTTTAGAGACTTTTCAGAAGCAAACCTTATTCAGTTACTTGATGATCTAAATAAATACCTCTGCCGTCCTTACCAGTGGATCCCATTGCTAAAACCACCGCCTATGCCTTTGACTTCGGCTGCTACTTAAATAGCTATATTGATAAAGCAGTCCCTCTCTACAACAAATACGATTATACATTTAAAAACAACCCTCTGTGGGGGGAGTACCCATGTAAATAATATGTGTAACAAAAATAACTTATTTAATGCTTATCTGAGATTCACTGTTGCTCCAACATGGGTTAGACTATGTTAACAGTTGGTGCAAAGAAAATAGCCTCCAACTAAATATAAAAAGTGCAGTATTGTTCAATTTGGTAAACTAAACTTTTCCACTGCAAACCATAAAGGTGATACACCTGTGATCAGACACTGTCATAAGTGACTTAGACCCTCTTACTAATAATTCTTTATCTTTTGCCCATCATATCTCCATAGTAGATCAAAAACATTTCTACTGGGTGCATTTAAGTTACAAAGACATCTCCTCTAGATCCGAAGAAGTCTTTGGAAATCTGTCATCAGACCCATAACTGAATATAGTGCTCCTTTTGGCATATATTTGTATAAATTTCACTCATCTTGGGAGACTTTAGAGGTTACTAACTAAAAAGATCAAGGACCTCAATACACTAGGTCATCTGGACAGAATGGCAGCCCTCTCTCTGCAACTGGTCTCTCATAGACTACTCCGTGGTGGTCTGTGTCTAGCATTTTGAGCAATGAAAGATCTCTCCCTAGTGAGTCCAATAAATACCTAGTTAAAGGAGCTAAACCTTCACCAACAGATAAATAAGACACATTGGTGTGATAGATTCATATCACAGTGCATCCCCACCTCTGGAACAAACTACCACTACATGTTAAGAGTAGCACCCTTGCCACCATCAAAGTAAACACAGATAATTAAATGAGCAGCCTCATTTTTTCCTCACAGTTTGTCTAGTGTTTCACTCTTTGGAGTTGGTCAGAACCTTTGAATATGATTTGTTGGCTCGTTTTGTAATGGTTTATAAAGTGATTGCCTAGCACTTTCCTGAGAACTGCCAATATGTGTTGTGAGGGCCTCTCCGCTCGGACTGCTATTTTTTTAATAAATTAATGCATATTACAAGGTTTTTATTTTTGTATTTTATTAAAATTTTGACAAAAGTTTTTAAATTTTTTGTTTACTAATACCTTTACTACAGTCTGTTATTGTTGTACTGTCATTTTTACAGTTTTTCACTGTGCTTTGTAGCTGTTTTACCTTTTTGTCCAGTAGATGGTGACATTGTCTTAAAATTAAAATCTTTTTTTTTTTTTAAGCATCTGTGCACATATTGTGCGTGTATATCAGTATAAATATATATATATATATATATATATATATATATATATATTGATATATATATATATATATATATATATATATATATATATATATATATATATATATATATATACATATACACACACACACACACACACACACACACACACACACACACACACACACACACACACACATTGTGTGTATATATATATATATATATATATATATATATATATATATATATATACCTATATCATCATCATCTTCTTTTGGATGTTCCCGTTAGGGGTCACCACAGTGGATCATCTGTTTCCATTTCTTCGTGTCCTCTGCATCTTGCTCTGTCACACCAACTACCTGCATGCCATCTCTCACCACATCCATAAACCTTATCTTAGGCCTTCCTCTTTTCCTGTTACCTGGTAGCTTCATCCTTAGCATCTTTTTCCCAATATACCCAGTATCCCTCCTCAGCACATGTCTAAACCAACGTAATCTTGCCTCTCTGGCTTTGTCTCCAAACCTTCCAACCTGGGCTGACCCTCTAATATACTTATTCCTAATCCTGTCCACCCTCGTCACACCCATTGCAAATCTTAACATCTTTAACTCTGCCACATGCAGCTCAAACTCCTGCCTTTTTGTCAATGCCACTGTCTCCAACCCATATAACATAGCTGGTCTCACTACCCTCTTGTAGACCTTCCCTTTCACTCTTACTGGTACTCGTCTGTCACATATCACTCCTGACAATCTTCTCCACCCACTCCATCCTGCCTGTACTCTCTTCTTCACCTCTCTTCCACACTCACCATTACTCTGAGCTGTTGATCCCAAGTATACTCATCCACCTTCGCCACCTCTACTCCCTGCATCCTCAACATTCCTCTATCCTCCCTCTCATTCACACACATATATTCTGTCTTAGTCCTGCTGACCTTCATTCCTCTTCTCTCTAGAGCATATCTACACCTCTCCAGGGTCTCCTCCACCTGTTCCCTACTCTCACTACAGATCACAATGTCATCTGCAAACATCATAGTCCACGGGGACTCCTGTCTGATCTCATCTGTCAACCTGTCCACCACCATTTCAAATAAGAAAGGGCCTTGATGTAATCCCACCTCCACCTTAAACGCATCCATCACTCCTACCGTAGACCTTACTGCTGTCACACTACCCTCGTACATATCTTGTACCCCTCTTACAAACTTCTCTGATACTCCCGACTTCCTCATACAATACCACAACTCCTCTCTAGGCACCCTGTCATATGCTTTCTCAAAGTCTACAAAAACACAATGCAAATCCTTCTGACCTTCTCTGTACTTCTCCATCAACACTCTCGGAGCAAACATCGCATGTGTAGTGCTCCTTCCTGGCATGAAACCATACTGCTGATCACAAATCATCACGTCCCTTCTTAACCTAGCTTCCACCACTCTTTCCTATAACTTCATGCTGTGACTGATCAATTTAATCCTCTGTAGTTACTACAGCTCTGCACATCACCCTTATTCTTAAAAATCGGTAACAAAACACTTTTTCTCCATCTTACATTCTACTACTCTGCGTATTGGTTTATTAAATTACTCTCTCCAGAAGTTTCATGTAATGTGACAGGAGTTTGATACCTCTGTACTGCCCACAGTGTGGTTGTCTCCCTTGTTCTTATACACTGACATGAGTATACTTATTCTCCAGTCATCTGGGATATGTTTTTGTCTCCATACTGTTATGAGTGCCCTCAGGAGCCATTTCTACCCTATCTTACTCAGCATCTTTATATTAAATGCTGTGTAGTCATGTGAGCCTGCTGCTTTCTGCTTTTGCTGACTTCATTAGAAAAATGAAGTCTAAGATGGGAGATGAGCAGTTTGGATTCAGATCAGGCTGCAGCATAACTGACATGATGTTTGCAGTGAGACAGATAGTTGAGAAGAATCTAGAGATGAGAAAGAGTCCAACTGAGCAGTCCTAGACGTGAAGAAAGCATATGATGAGGTCCTAAAAAAGCTGATTTGCGCAGTACTGCAGTGGTTCAAATTCCCAGAAACATTGGTAGAATTAGTGCAGGGTATGTACAATGACCCAATGACTCAAGTACGAACAATGTTCAGTCTCACACAGGGGTTCCCAGTGGGAGTGGGTGTGAACCAGTGTTCAGCTCTGAGCCCACTGTTGTTCATACTGGTGATGGACTACATTACCAAGCATGTTGGAGGGGACAGATCAACAAAGGCAGAGTCTGATCAAGAACTTCAGCAAAGTATAGGGGAATGGAATGCTAAACTGAAAGCACAGGGGATGAAATTGAGTACAGATAAAACAGTGGTAATTGCAGCAAATTGGGGAAATAAGAAGATGCTGAGAATTAAGGTAGAAGGGAAGATAGTAGAAACCGTTAATAGCTTTAAGTATCTGGATCTGGGAAGGGTGGTAGACGAGAAGGGAAGTCTGAATGAACAGGTCAAAGCTAGAATCAGAGGGGCTGCAGCCAACTGGCATAGAGTGTCAGGTGTAGTCTATTATAGAAGAATGCCAAAGAAACTGATAAGTAAGGTACACAAGACATTGATGCTACCAGTACCACTGTATGGTACAGAAACCTGGGCAGCAAAGGCGGAGCAGATGAGAATGTTAGAGGTGATGGAAATTAAATGCCTGAGTAGGGTGGTAGGATGCACACTGTAGGACAGACGAAGAAATAAGGACATGAGCAGAAGCCAAACTTGCTCCAATTGCAGAAAAGATCAAACAGAACTAATTACGGTGGTTTGGGCACATGTGCAAAAAAGCAGAAGACAATCTAGTGAAGAAGATTTGGGACAGACAGGAAGAAGATAATAGGAAATGAAGGAGTCCAGCAAACAGGTGTATGGATTGTGTGAGAGAAGATCTGTGACACTCAGGCATGAGTGTCGAAGAAGGCAGGAGTGTGGCACTGAATCGAGAGAGATGGCAACAGTTAACAGGACACTCCGACCCCATGTAGAAAATGGTAAAAGGGGGGCTGATGATGATGATGTGTTGCTGTCAAAGTGCACTCTTGTTGAGTGCATGTTATTCCAATCCAAGTGATTGAATAACATGCACATCAAAATGTCAGTATCTTAGCAAAGCGCTAATAGCATTGAGATTGCAGACTCCAGGGTAAGGCAGTTTCAGTTTTGCCTCATCATTGTACAGTCTCAGAGTTAGTATATTTAAGTTAATGGGGATGTGGGGAATGCAGTTCTCCATATGGAGGGTGCAGGGGGTTTTGCACTTTGCTTGATGGATATATCTATATGTCTACATATTTATATATATATATATATATATATATATATATATATATATATAGGTTCATAGGTTCATACTAGGCTATCTGCCCTAGGGCATTTATAAGCCTAGCCAGAATGTATTTGGCTTTCGCCACCCATTTTAAATTGATTTTGCTATGCCCTTTTTCGAGGTTAGTATACTGTGCCTCTGTCTAACAGTGACACAGAAGTGATACCCGGGGTAAACCTACGATCTCCCATCCACTCATCAAGATTCCTCTTGAAGAGAGTCAATGAGGGACTCTGCCTAACCTGGACTGGGATTTTATTCCAGAGTGAAGGGAGCCTCTGGGTTATGAATCTGTCCCTCCAGCATGTCCTATTTATTTCAGTGCTGAGGTTCAAGTCTCTCGAGCATGTAGCTCGATGGGATTTGGATTTTCTGAGGTGCAGCATGTCCATTAATTCCGGGTTGGACATGGCTTTATACGTCAGGCACAGATCGCCTCTGAACAGGCGGTATGCCACTGAGTAGAGCAGGAGTTTCTTTAACCGGGCAGCATATGGCATCTGTTTGAGCCCTTTGATCCTCTTGGTGAGGTACTTTTGGGGTCTTTCCATTTGCTGCAGGTGTCTGGTAAGGTACATCCCAAAAGGGGCATTGTATTCAATTATGGGCCTGATGAGGGATGAGTAAAGAGGCACGATGACGTCCCCTGATCTAGATGTGAATTCCTTCATGATTAGCTGGGCTATATAAAATGTTTTTCTAACCACTTTGGCCACGTGGTTGTCAAATGAGAGATTGCTATCAACTTGGGTCCCCAGGTCCCTAATTACTTCTTCTGTACTTAATGGATTACCACCTATGTTGTAATTTGTGGGCACTTTGTTTTTGCCAAAGGGGATGACTATATACTTTTTGGCATTTAGCTTGAGGCCATGGCTCTGGCACCAGTTGTCTGTTTCTATGAGGCCCTTTTGGAGGATGCTTGTGTCGGCTGGAGAGTCGATTATGGCATCCAGTTTGCAGTCATCTGCGAACTTGGTCAGCCACAGTCCTTCCGTGTTGGCCTGTACCTCCGAGAAATCTATACCGAACAAGAGAGGTCCCAGGACTGAGCCTTGTGGGACACCACTTGTAACTGGTTTGGAGTCTGACATGGCTCCAGCAATTCTAACCATGTGGGTTCTGTCCTTGAGCCAATTTGCAATCCATCTAGTGACATATATATATATATATATATATATATATATATATATATATATATATATATATATAAAACGTCATTACATTTTCCGCCCACTTCTCAAGTACCTACCAGTGAAAGTGTCACAGCATTTTATATATGATGTCCTTTCTTTACACAGCTGTATGCCCAGATTGCAGAGAGGGGGGTCTGAAAAGAAGCCTCATTCTTCAGCTGATGCACTTTTTGTTCACACTTTGTGCATGTGTTTGGGTGTGTGAGTGCCTGAGTATGTTAACAATATTTTCTATGAGGAGTGTCACTATTCAACACTATTGTTTGTGAACAAACTGCCACCAGTGGTCTCCATGATGATGGTGATGTGACACAGGCTCCCTCTTTTTTGGGATGAAAGGGGGAGATACTTAGCAAACTTTTTCTCATAGAAGGTGGGAGAATGTTTAATATTCAGCTTCCCACATAAAATAGAAGGATGTTAGATAACTTTGTCTTTGCAACTAGTAGTTATTACTTTACATGTATCTCCAACAAGGGAGGGGGATGCCACTAAGCATAGTGTTACTTGATTACTCGATCTGCAGAATAGCTAAGGGGCTGTCTCCCTCCTTAATTAAGAAAGATACTGTCGTCTGAGATGTCTGGGTTCTTTCTGTCTGGTGTTACTGCTGTCCAACAAAGGTAAGGGGTTCCCCTGAGCATATTATTACTTGATTACTTAATTTGCAGCATAGCTAAGGGTCTGCAGCCTTCTAAATTAAGAAAGATACTCTCCTTTGTGATGTCTGGGTTCTTTCTGTCTGGTGTTACTGATGTCCAATAAGAGTAAGGTGTTCCCTTTAGCATATTATTATTTGATTACTTAATTCACAGCATAGCTAAGAGGCTGCAGCCTTTCTAAATTAAGAAAGATACTGTCCTCTGAGGTGTCTGGGTTCTTTCTGTCTGCTGTTACTGCTGTACACTGTACAGCTGTTTGTACTTCTAGGGTTACAAAACCTGTGATGCTAGTTCGTGTCTCTGTCATGCTACAAAAAGCAGTGCTCTTAAGACTGCAAAATGGAAACACTTGCTGGCTTGCTTACATATGTCTAAATCTGTGATGATCAGACAATATGACTCATTCAACGAATCTGATAGAAGTGGCAGTTTTCCTACTCTGTTCTGGATATATGGCCAAATAATAGGTTCTGATATTTTATGATGAAATACAGTTACTTCTGTCTTATATTCCCAAGTTCACACTCATAGCCTAATGAAAGCAAAACAATACCTCTTATCAAAAAAGAATCATATCTCTTAAAAGCATGTCTAAAGAATTATTCTGTTAGTTTTTTGAAATATATTGCCTGCAGCAAATTTGTTACTATCAAGACTAAAACAGATGTCTGACTCAGTTCAGAAAACTTGTGACTTGAACTCTGCTGTCAGTCAAAAATCCTTTAGTTCCGAAATATTGGTCTACATAGCAGTATTCCACAAGAAATGCAGCTGCTAACATTTTCATTTCTGTGCTTAATTTTGTACACAAGTTCACTGGTGTCAGAATAACCACTTCCTGTTTTTTTCTTTCGTGTTTATCTTAAAGAGTACCAGTTTCCAAATGTAGAGGCCTTGGAAATGCTCTGACATTACAACACTGGAAGGATGGTCAAAGTTATAGCCACAAAACTTTTGTCCAGCAAACAAAATGCCCTGAAATTCGCATTAAAAATAATATGTAATTTTACAAATAGTTTTAAACCATCCCATTACATAGATAAATAATATGAGCAACAGTATAGCAGCAAAATAATCATCTCAGACAAACAACTGAAACACTAGCCACCAGTCTAGCCACAGCATGTCTATTGGCCATAGTACACTTGTGATCACATCACTGAATACCTGCTCACGACTGCAGCAATAGCATTATAACAGGCAAACCAGAAGTGCTAACAGTGTCAAGCAGAAATCCAGTGCAGGTGCTTTATCTCTCCTAGATAACAATATTAGCCAATGAAGTGGTGAAAGAGACATGACCATTTCAGTCAAGTCAGTAACAGACACACCATCAGTTCATCTGTAACACCACTAATAGGCAGCCAGCCAACCAGTACAATCAATGCAGCAAGTAAAGAAACACCCTTCATCCAAACATCACAAACTACTGATTCATGCATCGCTGGCAAACACTTCACCAGTGCTGTAGTATTCCTGCACATGGTCTTAACAAACTCTGTTCACTAACTAACTATGTCACCATGGACAGGAGGTGGTCCTAAAGAGGACAGGCTTATATGTCATTCAGATATGCTAGTGGCTCAGCAAGAGCTGCAAATGGGAAAAATCAGAAGATGTGGGTTCTGTTCCCGCACTAGGTGATACCAATACATGTACCAGTAGCTGATTGTGTGTGTGTGTGTGGGGGGGGGGGGGGCTGCATTTCTGATGGGCCTTCTTTCAAGTGAGATGATAAACCAAGATCCCATCAGCCTCAGCTGGTGTTAGCAGGTGCATATTAAGGATCTTGTGATGCTTATTATGGAAGAGGTGCTGAAGTAATTAAAAGTTATCCCATTCAGTTCAGACACTGCCTGGGTCATCCTAGTGAGAGAGTTTCAGGGTTCAGTGTGACTTTACCAGATAGTAAAATAAATGAATAAATGTTTCTCTTATGAGTGTTGGGCACCTACACTTCTTACTATCTGTGACAGTACATACACAGATTAAAGACACCTAGGGAGAATTTCAACAAAGCTGTCCTCTGGTAAAGCATGAGTGGCTCTCTCCAAATACTCTTTTTAGTCTGTGTTCTAGACGGCATAAAGAAAACATTTTTTTTGCCAAGGTGCAGTACAGATGCCCACTGCTTTATGCATCCCTGCCAGCTGCTATGACTTTGGCATAATGCTATGATTTTTAGCCCTCAGATTTAGCATTGGTCCTCCTAGATTTATGACATTCCTCATAAAGGAAGAGCAGTTTATGAGTACATTACAAACACAAAAACTAAGCCTGTACAAAGATTTAGTACCACTAGTTATATAGGATCTAGTATATAAAGGCCTTCTACTCTGACAAATAAGAAAGTGCTCCCCTTTCTGACCCTACCTACTATGATTTTTAAAGGCCCGTGTTAGGGTTTTCAATGCTTGGGGGTTGAGCGGCATGGCTCTCATAAAGGTGACAGTCTTGCCACATACCTTTCCTTATTCATTTCTTAATACCAGAATGTTACAACTGGCTGAGAGCAATTTGGAATAAGGGAAATAATGACAAACAGGAAACATACTAATGCTGGCTGCAAGACACAACGTAGCTCAAAAATGCTGTCGATTCCAGGTGATGAGGGTCTGTGCCAAAAAAGAGAAGTTGTCAGAAAAGGTGAAGATGGTATGGAATGTAAACACTTCCTCCTGGGAAACATAGAATTCACATTTTTCTGCACTGATCTCTCACGGCATATGACAGAAGTGTATGTGATTTCACATGGATGCCTGTATATCACCAGCTATCGCTCACAACTTTTGTCTGTAAGGATGCTTTGTGGGGAAATGGGATAGTGTGGCTCCAAAATGTAAAAGTACTACAGTAGCTCATTTAACGTCAACCACTGCCCATCTTTAGTTAATGCAGTCAGTGCACATATGAGCTCCTGCTACAGACATGCAATGCCAAACAATTCCTAAAAACTTATTAGAGATTTTAAAATGGAGCTTGTCGGTGTGTCCCAACAAGAAACTCGGCAGTTGCTTTTAGGTAGAAATGAAGATTGTGAAGTATTAGCCTGAAGTATATAAACATGAGATAGTCTAATCAGAGGAACAAATAAAAGGCAATTAGTATTAACTTGCTTGACTGCAAAATGAAATTTTAAGCTTATCTAGTCTGTCCTTTAAGTAGGAATTAGATTTAACGGTAGGCAGGAATTGAGAAATTTATGTGATGCTGGATTAATAATTGCATAAAAGAATATATATGATGGATAATGACTATAACTGTGAACATGTTAACTTGGTTAATTTTCTTTTATATTAATGTATGTTTGCGTATGTCTTAATTGCTAATTCAATAAACGTGTTAAAAAAATTAGAGATATTAGTTAAGGGGGGTGTAAACTTTCCCCCAACACCACAACTACCCGTTTTTCTTAAAATGGAGAATGGAAACTAATTCTCCATATAAATAGAATTAACAAAAAAAAAATGCCAAAATCTGTCTGAATGTTAGAGCTATACCAGTTGTCAAATTGTCGCTACCTTAATATTCTGACAGTTATGTAAATGCGCTGGCTATTCTCTGTTATCAGCCCACCCCCAACATTTCTCCACAGGTCTGTCACCATCTTGAATGCTTTAATGGATTCTCTTTCCACCACAGATCCCACACCATCAGGGATTAATTTCAGTGATCCAGGAAGTACAGTGTGGTGCTTATGTACCCTCCTTTGTCTTTCTAGTTCTTCTGTCCATCCCAAGCACCTTTCCAGTGTCTTTCATCTGGATTTCTTCCAGCAGTTTGCTATTCCTTTCCTTGAATGCACTCCAGAACAGCACAAACAGTATCCAACTCTGACATTACAACACTGGAAGGATCGTCAAAGTTATAGCCACAAAACTTTTGTCCTCTTGTGACCACATCACTGAATAGCTGCTCTCCACTGCAGCAATAACATTATAACAGGCCTGTACCTCAGAGAAATATATACCGAACAAGAGAGGCCCCAGGACTGAGCCTTGTGGGACGCCACTTGTAACTGGTTTGGAGTCTGACATGGCTCCAGCAATTCTAACCATGTGGGTTTTGTCCTTGAGCCAGTTTGCAACCCATCTAGTGACATAGGGGTTTATATTTAAGTTGGTGAGCTTATCTATAATGCCCGAGTGGGGTATTGTATCGAAGGCTTTTGCGAGGTCCAGGTAGGCTGTGTGGACCACCTTCCCTTCGTCAATGGCCTTGGTGACGGTTTCAAAGAAGTCGACCAGGTTTAAGAGGCAGGATCTGCCCTTAACAAAGCCAAACTGGGTAGGATCCAGTGTCTGTAGGTCCCCAATATCTTTATTTATGAGGTCCATGATGATCCTTTCCATAGCTTTGCAGACCAAGCTAGTCAGGCTTATGGGGCGATAGTTTCCAGGGTCCGTTGAGGCACCACCTTTGTGGAGAGGGACCACTGTTGCTGTACGCCACTCTTTGGGTACATATCCTGTAGTAAGGCTGACATTGAACAGTAGTTTTATGTTTGGGTTTAGCTCTTCTTGGAGTTCATGTAGGACGCAGCCCGGGACACCGTCTGGTCCCATTGATGCTGTGTTTTTTGCTTTGGAGAGGGCGGCTCTTACCTGAGCATCTGAGATGTCAGGGGGGCAGCACTCTGCTGGGATAGATATTTGCCCTTTTGGTGGGGAGGGGGGGGTTTGCACTGAACCTATCAGCTAGGATGTTGGCAATGTCTGTGGGTCCGGTGTATTTTTTGTCATTTTGGACTAATTCTGAGCATATCTGGGAATTCCCACCCAGGTTCCTAACATAACTAAAGAAAGCCTTGTGATTATCCTTAGTGTCCTGTGCAATTTTTCTCTCAAAGCTGGCCTTAGACGATTTTATGAGTGCCCGTAGTTTTTTGCTAATACTGATCAGAGATGCATTCCCTTTTTGGGATTTCGCTCTATCATGTAGTAGCTTCCTCCTTCTATTGTATAGTTTGTTTATGGCTGGGGTCCACCAGACAGGACGCCTGCCTTTGGAGGATTGGGTTTTGGTTTTATTTGGGATTGCATGATCCATGCATTCCTGAAGGTGTTCATAGAATGCATTTATAAAGGATTCTGCGGTCTGGGCTGTATTTTCCACAGGCCCGGGGGCTTTGAAGGATTCCACCTCAGTTTTGAGGAGTGTGAAATTTGCTTTAGAGAAGTTTTTCACTGTGGTTTTCTGGGCAGGGGGTGGGGTCGGGATGTGAATATCCAGTTGGATTAGTTTATGGTCTGATCTTACCAGTGAGGGATACACTTCTGGTCTGGAGCATAGAGTCCCCATGTTGGTGATGATCAGGTCCAGTATGTTTTCCTCTCTTGTGGGAGTGTTAATAAGTTGTTCCATAGCATTTGAGTTTATGACTTCTAGGAACCTTTGGGCTAGGGTGTTGGAGCTAGAGTAATGCTCCCACTCTATGTTTGGGTAGTTGAAGTCGCCCAATATAATGGTGTTTGGAGAGACCTTCATATTTTCCAGTGTTCTCAGGAAGGCCAAGTGGGGTTCCTGGGTTTGGGAGGGTGGTCTGTAGCAGGTTATAAACTGGAAGGCAGTTTTACCCACTGTTAGTTGCACATGGATAGTCTCTGATGCTTCGTGCTGTGCCACCAACCTGGAGGTGTGGGTATCTTTGATGAATATTGATACTCCTCCTCCTTTTGTAGTTCGGTCCAAGTTTTGGGGCCAAAAAGCATGGTATGAGGTATAACCTGGTGGTGCTGGGGTGCTCTCGGGAACCCTGAACCAGGTTTCTGTTACTGCACAGATATCGCTGTTCTCCATGCTAAGGAGAGTTTTGAGTGCGTGCATCTTGAGGTTTAGACTTCTGGCGTTGAGTAGCATTACTCTTAGTTTCTTATCCCTTGTGATACCTATGGAGGTGGGTTTGTCTTTTCAGCCTTGCCTAAAAAAGGCACTATAGGGGTAGCAAGAGCCTTTGCAAATATCCGAAAGCTCAGGGGTGACAGGTGCAAGCCGTCCTTAGAGAAGCATTGTGGCTTGTCGAGCATATCATCCCAGGCTGACAGGCATTGGATCCCCTTTGAATGACACCAATACTTAAGCCAATTGTTGAAATTGATCATCTTGTCTTCATATTGTGGCATCATTCTTGGTAAAGGTAAGATGCTACTCAGGGTCAGGGTCATACCGGCCTGGGCTACATGCTCAGAGAGCTCCTCTATGTCTCTTTTCATGTAGTCCAGGGAGGTACGTCTCAGGTCATTCACACCAGCATGGACAATGACTGAGTCATATTTGTACTTGCCTTGGAGTGACCTGAGTGCTTGTGTTATGTTGCGGATCCTAGCACCCGACAGGCTGCTCACCGTGATCTTCTCCTTGTTCAGCCTGGTGAACGGGACGTCAGTGTGCCTGACGATAAAGTCACCTATTACAAGTGTATCAGGTGTGTTGTTTAGCCTTAAGGGCTGTGACTGTTCGGCACACTGGCTTTGTGAGATATGTGTTGCATGTGTTTTGTTTTGGGGTAGCGGTTGCTTGGGTGTCTGCTTTGGAGGTCTCTGCTGCTTAGGCAGATCTTTATTTAGAGCCTACGAGTATGTTTTTGTGTGATTATGTGTTTGGTTTGCTGTCGTGGTAGGTCTATGTGAGACTGGAATTGTAGTGAGTGTGGTTACCTTCTCCTCCTGACTGGTTATGCCAGTACTGAGTTGAGAGAGCTTAGCCTCCAGTTTGGCTATATGGTTGCATCTCTCACATGTGTTGGAATTTGTTGGGAGGAGGAGAGGGTTGTCTGTGTACATGAGGCAGTTGTAACATTGCCTCAAGATTCCCAGATTCACCAGCTGGACCGGAGAGGAGATTGACAACTGACCTTTGGACATGTTAGAATAGTATTGGGAATTCCTTTATAATTGAAAACAAGGGCCAATGGGGAACAAGGTACTCAAGGGGAGTTTGTGAGGGTCTAGTGCTTTTAATTTTTTAGTGCTGACTTATATAATTGCTTAGTGAGCAAGTGCCAGGTAACTTAAGTGCAATGTGTTACAGGTAACTTAAATGCAAAAATGACAAACAGTAACTTTCTTTCAAGTGAAACAAGGAAATAAGTACAGTAAGCAATGCAGATATCACTAGGGATCCACAGAAGCGCTGAAAAGCCACATTTTAGGTGGAATTAGCATTCCAGGGAAATAACAAGCAAACAAACAACAAGCATACAAACAAAGCTAGATTCAGCAGGCCTGGATCTAGTCTATGCTACAGCAAACAAGGTGTACCAGTTTCAGTAAGAAACAGTTCAAATATGCAGGCACTATAAACCTTTAACCAGAAATTCCCAGCTCAGAAGGGCAGAGTCCAGCCTCTCCTCCCACAAGAGTGCAGACCACGAACCTTCTTAATGTAAAATAACTGGCCTGAAGCCCAAGTGCTTAAACCAGAACTAATACACTTTTAGAATAACAGACACTGAGCTCTCAATCAGCAGTTCCCAACTTAGAAGGATGTAAGCTACCTGTCCTGCCACCACAGTGCATGCCACAAACCTTCCTAATGTAAAACAACTGATCTGAAGCCCAAGTGCTTAATCCAAAAGACTTAGAATGATAGCTACACTTTAATCAAGTTACTACCAAGCAGTAATAAATACAATTGAATACTTTAAAGAATGCCTGGATTAGTGCTCAAGTTATACAAACAAAGCTAGATTCAGCAGGCCTGGATCTAGTCTATGCTACAGCAAACAAGGTGTACCAATTTCAGTAAGAAGCAGTTCAGATATGCATGCCCTATAAGCCTTTAACCAGAAATTCCCAGCTCAGAAGGCCAGAGTCCAGCCTCTCCTCCCACAAGAGTGCAGACCACGAACCCTTTTAATGTAAAATAACTGGCCTGAAAGCCCAAGTGCTTAAACCAGAATTAATACACTTTTAGAGTAACAGACACTGTGCCCTCAATCAGCAGTTCCCAACTTAGAAGGATGTAAGCTACCTGTTCTGCCACTACAGTGCAGACCACAAACCCTCTTAATGTAAAACAACTGGTCTGAAGCCCAAGTGTTTAAACTAAAAGGCTTAGAATGAGTTACACCAAAGCAGTAATAAATACAATTGAGTACTTTTAAGATGACGCAAAAGCAAAATAAAGTAGAAAGAGACACAACTACAGTAAAAGCAGATAAAATTTTTTTTTTTCAGAAAAGTAGCAAAAGCAGTAGTAAAAACAATTCTCATGCAGTACAAGCTGGCACACTTGAGTATGTAGCAATATTAGTCCACACACAGTTTGAAAAAATGTAATTAAATTAAAAAGGACTAAAAGCAAGTGCAGAAAGGGTTTATTAGGTAGAATGCGGTAAAGAGATGGGACTGGGGGAGTATCCTAGATCAAATCTACAGTGGGGCGGGCACTGCAAAAGCCACCAAATTTAAACTACAACCAAGAACAGGGAGGGGGGTTGGGGAAAACCAGTTTCAACACAGATGTGAGGAATGTGCAAATTATAAAGCCAAAAAATATATACTGATCTCTATATATTTGCAGAGCAGTAAGACAACAGATATCTAAGCAACAATTTAGCTCTATAATACAGAATAATACAGAAAAATATACTCAGCTCTATATATTTTCAGACATATATATATATATATATATATATATATATATATATATATATATATGGGTTCCTATCACTTCATCGAACTGTGACTTCACCGACACTCACCTCTTCGACACCAATCCATCGACGTCCATATAATCGACAGTTCCGGTAAGCGATCTTCCCCCTCACAGGACCCATGGTAGCGCTTCTTCCTGTGTAACACCAATCAGGGTGTACGTGGTTCCGTATAATTTACCTTTAAAGCGCTACCATGGGTCCTGTGAGGGGGAAGATCGCACGAATTGTCGATGATATGGACGTCGATGGATTGGTGTCGAAGAGGTGAGTGTCGGTGAATTCACAGTTCGATGAAGTGATAGGAACCCATATATATATATATATATATATATATATATATATATATATACTCAACTCTATATATTTGACATTCCTCATAAAGGAAGAGCAGTTTATGAGTACATTACAAACATAAAGACCAAGCCTGTACAAAGATTCCGTACCACTAGTTATATAGGATCTAGTATATAAAGGCCTTGTACTCTGATAAATAAGAAAGTGCTCCCCTTTCTGACCCAAACTAGGGTTTTCAATGCTTGGGGGTTGAGCGGTATGGCTCTCATAAAGGTGACAGTCTTGCCACATACCTTTCCTTACTCATTTCTTAATACCAGAATGTTACAACTGGCTGAGAGCAATTTGGAATAAGGGAAATAATGACAAACAGGAAACATACTAATGCTGGCTGCAAGACACAACGTAGCTCAAAAATGCTGTTGATTCCAGGTGATGAGGGTCTGTGCCAAAGAGAGAAGTTGTCAGAAAAGGTGATTATGGTATGGAATGTGAACACTTCCTCCTGGGAAACATGGAATTCACATTATTCTGCACTGATCTCTCACGGCATATGACAGAAGTGTATGTGATTTCACATGGATGCCTGTATATCACCAACTATCGCTCACACCTTTTGTCTGTAAGGATGCTTTGTGGGGCTAATGGGATAATGTGGCTCCAAAATGTAAAAGTACTACAGTAGCTCATTTAACGTCAACCACTGCCCATCTTTAGTTAATGCAGTCAGTGCACATATGAGCTCCTGCTACAGACAGACAATGCCAGACAATTCCTAAAAACTTATTAGAGATTTAAAATGGAGCTTGTCGGTGTGTCCCAACAAGAAACTCAGCAGTTGCTTTTAGGTAGAAATGCAGATTGTGAAGTATTAGCCTGAGGTATATAGACATGAGATAGTCTAATCAGAGGAACTAATAAAAGGCAATTGGTATTAACTTTGCTTGACTGCAAAATGAAATTTTAAGCTTATCTGGTCTGTCCTTTAAGTAGGAATTAGGTTTAAAGGTAGGCAGGAATTGAGAAATTTATGTAATGCTGGATTGATAATTGCATAAAAGAATATATATGATGGATGATGACTGTAACTGTGAACATGTCAACTTGGTTTGTTTTCTTTTATATTAATGTATGTTTGCATATGCCTTAAGTGCTAATTCAATAAATGTGTTAAAAAAATAGACTTTTTTAAGGGGGGTGCAGACTTCCCCTCAACTCCACAACTACCTGTTTTTCTTAAAATGGAGAATGGAAACTAATTCTCCATTTAAATAGAATTAACAAAAAAAAGCCAGAATCTGTCTGAATGTTGCTACACCAGTTGTCAAAATGTCGCTACCTTAATATTCTGACAGTTATGTAAATGCACTGGCTATTCTCCATTATCAGCCAACCCCCTACATTTCTCCACAGGTCTGTCACCATCTTGAATCCTTTAGTGGATTCTCTTTCCACCACAGATCCCACACCATCAGGGATTAATTTCAGTGATCCAGGAAGTATA
This sequence comes from Protopterus annectens, assembly GCF_019279795.1. Classification (NCBI taxonomy): domain Eukaryota; kingdom Metazoa; phylum Chordata; order Ceratodontiformes; family Protopteridae; genus Protopterus; species Protopterus annectens. The sequence goes on along the minus strand of NC_056737.1, from coordinate 318,267,314 downwards.
CGGTGGTGCTTATGTACCCTCCCTTGTCTTTCTAGTTCTTCTGTCCATCCCAAGCACCTTTCCAGTGTCTTTCATCTGGATTTCTTCCAGCAGTATGCTATTCCTTTCTTTGAATGACCTCCAGAACAGCACAAACAGTATCCAACGTGTGGGCTGACAAGGTAGAGTAGATAATTTGGCTGTTTACTTGTAAAATGTGTACTTTTTATAGGGATTAATATCGATCACACACTCTCACAAGCCTGAAACTCTCACACTAATATCTCCATTACTTTTCTATTTATCAGTTCTAATATCATAGGCTTTCCCTCCCATAATTCAACATAAATTGCTGTACTTCTTCCTTTTCCAAAAATTTTCTACATCTCCCTCATACAGTTTTCAGTTTATTCTTATTGTTTGTTTCCTGGTTTATATTTTCTCTTTTCCTTAAGCTTCTTTCCAGTTCAATAACCATGAGCTTGAAGTTAACCATGTTGAGGCAACATAGTTTTATCAGCTTGGTCCCATTCACAGTTACGGGAATCAGATATATATCCTGAGTAGTGAAGCATCCCTCATGCCCTTGTTGTGTACATAATCTGTTGTGTATTTTATCTGCTCCATCTTGACTGTGTGGAATGGGTAAATACCCGATACAAAATGATCGCTGAACTCATTATCTTAACTGTTTGAAATATCGTTGCTAGAATGTTGGATTTAAACTTTTACCTTGCAATAATATCCATGATTTTCTCTTCAGTTTTCTGTGTGTTTTTGTCAGTTGTATCTTTATGGTCCTTTTATGTTATTAAACTTAAATAGCCTAGGTCAGATTTCTCTTGTATCTCACCACAGTTACCTAAAGCTCTTTCTTTTTGTAATCTAGTAACGTGTATTTTCTTTGTTACAGTTTAATTCAGAGCACCCTCCAAAATGGTGTAATATCTTGAACACTCGTGGTAGGACTTTATCTGCCTTTTCTGGCATAAGGGTATAATCTTCAGCAAGTAATCTAAACCAGGGCCTATCTTTACCTTCCTGAAAATTTATCTCTAGTTCCTTCCTGCCTTTTAAATAAAGTTGTTCTGTACCTGGTATAAGTAACTAATGTGACAGTGTAATCCTTTGTCTACTATTCCTACTAATGTTTGCTAAGTCTGTTAGATCAGATCATTAATTAATAATAAATGTGTTTGTTGATCCTTGTACATTGCTTTTAACCAGGCCAGGCCAGGAAATTGTTCCAAAAGTTTCTATTTTCAAGAACTTCAGGCATATATTCTCAGTTGATTTTACCATATGCATTTCTGATGATAAATAAAATAATGCCTGCATATGTATCATCAATTTCTGCATTTCAGTATAAAAAAATAGTTATCTTTACTCTAAATCTAACTTGTCCTTTTTATATCTGTTTAGGAAAGTTCACGTCATAGGATAATAGTGATTACTAGGCTAATGACCCTAAAAGTCCTTATTAAGCCTATCTATGATACCCAAATGTAATAGAACACATTAAATCCCATAGGTTTTGTGTTTGGTACATATTTATATATAAAACTTGGGTGTGGGTGGTTGAGCATTTACAAGCACTCTCTTTCAAATTGCTATGTATTTGCCAGGACAGCGGTAAATTTACAGTGTCCCCATCCACTAATCCAGATTGCATTTGAATAAATGTAGGGGAGAACTCTGCTTCACATGAATGTGAAGCTTGTCCCAGAGAAAGGTCAGTCTTTGAGGCATATACCTGTTCCTCCAACGTGTCTTATTTGTGTTTCAGGCAAGGTTGAGATCCCAGGATCAAGTGTTTCTGATACTGATTGTTTTGCAAATGTACAGCAGGCCCATTAAGGCTGGATCAAAAGATGCTTTGTAGGCCAGGCATAGTTTGTCTCTTAACAGACGGTTGTAGACTTGAGTATAAGGATAAGGCTTGGGGGTAGTCTGCATCAGAAATCTTGACTATAAGGATAAGGCTTGGAGGTAGTCTACATCGGACATGTTGAGTATAAGGATAAGGCTTTGAGGTAGTCTGCATCAGACATCTTGAGTATGAGGATAAGGCTTTGAGGTAGTCTGCATCAGACATCTTGAGTATAAGGATAAGGCTTGGAGGTAGTCTGCATCGGACATGTTGAGTATAAGGATAAGGCTTTGAGATAGTCTGCATCGGACATGTTGAGTATAAGGATAAGGCTTTGAGGTAGTCTGCATCAGACATCTTGAGTATGAGGATAAGGCTTTGAGGTAGTCTGCATCAGACATCTTGAGTATGAGGATAAGGCTTTGAGGTAGTCTGCATCAGACATCTTGAGTATAAGGATAAGACTTGGAGGTAGTCTGCATCGGACATGTTGAGTATAAGGATAAGGCTTGGAGGTAGTCTGCATCGGACATGTTGAGTATAAGGATAAGGCTTTGAGATAGTCTGCATCGGACATGTTGAGTATAAGGATAAGGCTTTGAGGTAGTCTGCATCAAATATCCTGAGTATAAAATAAGGCTCGGAGGTAGTCTGCTTTGGACATGTTGAGTATAAGGATAAGGCATTGAGGTAATCTGCATCGGACATGTTGAGTATAAGATAAGGCTTTGAGGTAGTATGCATCAGACATCTTGAGTATAAGGATAAGGCTTGGAGGTAGTCTGCATCGGACATGTTGAGTATAAGGATAAGGCTTTGAGGTAGTCTGCATCGGACATGTTGAGTATAAGGATAAGGATTTGAGGTAGTCTGCATCAAATATCCTGAGTATAAAATAAGGCTCGGAGGTAGTCTGCTTCGGACATGTTGAGTATAAGGATAAGGCATTGAGGTAGTATGCATCGGACATGTTAAATATAAGGATAAGGCTTGGAGGTAGTCTGCATCGGACATGTTGAGTATAAGGATGAGGCTTTGAGGTTGTCTGTATCAGACATCTTGAGCATAAGATAAGGCCTGGAGGTAGTCTGCATCGGACATGTTGAGTATAAGGATAAAGCTTTGAGGTAGTCTGCATCCGACATGTAGAGTATAAGATAAGGCTTGGAGATAGTCTGCATCAGACATGTTGAGCATAAGATAAGGCTTGGAGGTAGTCTGCATCGGACATGTTGAGCATAAGGATAAGGCTTTGAGGTAGTCTGCATCAGTTATCTCGAGTATAAGGATAAGGCTTTGAGGCAGTCTGCATCGGACATGTTGAGTATAAGGATAAGGCTTTGAGGTTGTCTGCTTTGGACATGTTGACTGCATCATGTATTCTTTTTGTGAGGGATCTCTGCAGAGATTCCATTTGTTCCATATGCCTGGTCAGGTACATACCAAAGGGGGTACTGTACTCAACAGCTGTGTCATTAGGGAATTCTATGACTGTAAATAGATTACAGGGGTTGGAAGTTGACATAATGGTTAAGGTATTTACCTCACAAACAAAAGATGCAAGGTTTGGTTCTCACATGGAAAACTGGCTATGCTTAAAATGGACCACAAAGGCAACCAGCCTAGTACTTACATATGAAAAGTCTTCTGCAAACGTAGTCAGCCAGAGGTCTTTGACATTAGTCTTGAATTCAGAGAAGTAGATGCCAAGAAAATGTATTCCCAGCACTAAACCCTGAGGGACCCCCATTAGTGACCTGCCATTTAGTGGAAGTAGACTCCCCAATCCTGCCTTCTTGAGTCCTTTCTATGAGACAGATGACTATCTACTGGGTGACATGGGCATTTACACTTAATTCTGTGTGCTTATGTACAATGCCCGAGTGGGGTATTGTGTCAAATTACTTGGAAAGGTTGAGGTAGACAGCATGCACTCTTTTGCTGTCATCCATTGCCTGCGTGACTTTCTCAAAGAAAGTCCACCAAGCTGAGAAGGCATGGCTTACCCTTAGTGGATCCAAATAGAGTTGGAGACGATGTCTGAAGGTTATCTATGTTGTTATTTATCGTATCCATGAGTACTCTTTCCATGCCTTTACATATGAGAAGAGCCAAGCATATGGGTCTATAGTTTCCCAGGTCCATGGATGGACCACTCTTGTGCAGAGCGATAACAGTTGCAGTTCTCCATTCATTGGCATGAAGCTTATTTGGCACGGCTGATTGAATAGTGATTTAGTGGGCCTAACAGGTCATATTTCATACTATTAAGGAGGCAACTTGGGATATTATCAGGTCCCATGGATGCAGTGTTTCTGGCCTTGGCAATCTCACTTAGGACCTGTAATTGGGGGAGTAATGGTTTGAGGTATTTCTTGAGAGGTGCCTGGTGGTGAAAGTGGAGTAAAATTGGAGCTGAACCTATCAGAAAGTAGATTAGCTATATCCCCTGGCTTAATATAAGTGGCTGCATTTACAATTAGTCTGACACATTATTTTTTTGTTTTTGATGTTACAGCTATAGCTGAAGAATGCCTTAAGATTGCCCTTAGCCTGGGAGGTTAATTCTACCTCAAATTTGGCTTTGGTGTACTTAATTATTTTCCTGAAGTGCCTTTAAAGCTTGATGATGGAAGTCTTGACTTGCTGGGCACTGCACTTTCTATTTTTGGACATGACTTCCTTCCTTTTCATATACAATCTATTATTGCTGGGATTCTACCCTGATGGATTGTTTTCTGAGCTTGTCCTCCTATGCTTATTATGACTAGGTGCTGATGCCTGTCTGCAGTTGTATACATGGCTGTACAGGTACTTTGCAAACAGCTGGGGGGACTTGAAATTTTACCAAGGTATCACTTAAAAGCAGGAGGTTTGCCTTGGAATAACTCATAAAACTTTCAGAGCTAGGTGGTGTCCCAAGCTTTATTTTTATTTCAAAGGAGATAGCTTTTTGTCCAACCTGACCAGTGAGGACATTACACTTGGAGGGTGGGGTGCAATATTCCTCCATGTTTATGAAGGCCAGGTTAAGGATGTTTGCAACCCTAATGGGTGTGCAGACTAGCTGATCGAGAGTGTTTACAATGAAAAAAGTCCAGGAATCTTTGAGTGTGCATGTTTGGTTGTGTTTGTTTCCAAGTTTATTGAAGGGTAATTGAAGTTGCCCGTGAGTGTGGTGTTGGATACACTGGATAGTGACTCCAGTTCATTTAAGTAGGTGGTGTGGGTATCTTGGGTCATAGCAAGAGTCCTGTAACTCACAAGGATATGATATGGGACTTTGCTTATGCTGAGCTATACATGGAAAAGCTCAGAAAGATATGATATGGGACTTTGCTTGTGATGAGTCTTGTGTGCAAAAGGTCAGGGGCATCCTACTGCTTGACCAACCTTGAGGTAGGATTGTTTTTGATATAAATTGAGACAGCTCCTCCTTTTATCCCTTTCTGTGCAGTAGCAAGTCTAAATATATGTGTAAGACATTACAGACATTCATTGCTGGGATATTGTCCACTGCATTAAACCATGTATCAGTAACAACACAGACATTTATACTCTCAAGGGTGAGCGGAGCTTGCAGGGAGTGGAGTTTTATGTTTACAATCCTGGCATTGATCAGTACCACCTTTAAATTATCGGGTGTTGGTTTAGCTTGTCGGACGGCTTATCAGGTTATCACTGCCTAAAAAGGCACTATGCTGGTGGACAAAGTAATAGCCAATATTTGGAAGTCTAGAGAGGACAGGTGCAGATCATCCCTGGTGAAGCGGTGTGGTCTGTCAACCATATCCTCCCAGGCTAACAAATATTGTTCCCCTTCAAATAACAAATAATATACAGCTCAGTGGATATTTGAACTAAGTACATTATGCACTAACTTTCCATCAAACACTTCACTTAAAAGCTGAGCCATAAAAGCAGTTAGAAAAAAATAAACGCCACATTTTTGTCTCCCAAATACACTATCAGAAAGGCCATATAAATGTACAGATGTCTTGCGCTGGCCAAGAATTGAGCCCTGGTCAGCTGCTTAGAAGGCAGCTAATTATACCACAGATGTTGCTTTTGCCTTGGCTGTTAGTACTTTTGCAAGAGTTTTGATGTCCATATTTGGTAATGAAATTAGCCTGAAGTTTACAGGATCATCAGTGTTTTTATGTTGTTAAAATATTATTATCCTAGCCATTTTCCCTGAAATTTCAACCTTTTCTTCTTTAATCATGTTAAACAGTTTAGCTAGTAAATCCATGTAGTTGCTGGTATCTCTATTTATAGACTTCAAAAGGAACATCATCTAGATGTGCCCCCACTTCCATTTTATTTCTTTTTTCTTTTCTTTTTTTGTTTTACTGCTAATTTTTCTTCTGCTTGATCTGTATCAGACTCTAAACATTTACTGTCTTCCATAAAAAAATCACATTCCATCTAAACTATTCAGTTACCATTTTTGCACATTTAGAACTTCTGAACTATTTAAAAGGTCCCATAAATTATTTTTAAGGTTTTGTTCTGAGAATAAAAGTTCACCACTTGTAAAGCTAGCATACTTTACTGGTATACTTCTTTTCCAGTTTTATGTTCATGCTAAATATTTGTTGTTCCTTTCTCTCTGTATCCATCAATAATCACCTTTAGCTAAATCAATCACTACTTTTTTTTCTGTTGGCAGCAAATTATCTGCTTGAGATTTAATTATTTGTTGCTTTAGTAATATACTATCAGTTAAGTGTAAAGTGTCATCTAACTTTCCTTGTATCTTTTTGTAGTTTAAGCCTTAGTTCTTTTATTTTCTTTTGACCTTCTTGTTTTATCTTCTTGAGACATTATCTTTGCTCTCATCACCTTCTATAGCATCCCACCAAATCAGAACTGTGCTTTCAAAGTCCTTAGTGGTCTGTTTTATAGTTTAGAAAATATTGCTCAAAACTCTTTTTTTCTTCTCATTATTTCATTTGTAATGATCCCACCTCCACCAGTTATTTTTTTATGTAATGAATTACAGTTCCTGACTTACTGAAAAACAGCATGATCTATAATGGACCTTTTCTTTATTGAAATATGAAGGACCCTGCCCCTTAATCCGTTTGCAATAAAACAAATGTGTGTAATCTACTAGCCTGTGTTATGTTTCTTATAAATGTAAACTGGTCTAACTATTCATTTTGTCCCTTTAAAATCTCTTCTTTGTGGATATCCGTAGCTATTTTATGCTTTTCTTGTTTACAAACTTTCTAGCTGTAACTGAATTTAGGTTATGTTGATGTCCTGTTCAAAAAACTGATTTACATTTTTTTTTTACTTTCAGTCTTTTCACGTTCATTAAAAAAATCCTGAAGGAGTGAGGGTCATTTCTGTCTGATGCTATTTTTTCAGCAACAGCCTTTTGTCATAACTTCTTATCATACCATATGCTGGATCTCCTTTCATTATGACAGACAAGTTTACTGCTGACTACACATAAATATTTCCAAAATAAAATTGCTATTCCTCTCTTATCCCCTCTAATCCTGCTGTTCAACTTCCTGAAAATCATCTTTCAACAGTTTATCTTTATCTTGTTTTTTCAGTTTTGCCTCTTGTAACAAAATAACTGGGATCACGTTCTTAAGTTTACTACACATTTTTTTTACTTTTAGTAGATTTAAGATACCCCCTATTTTGGAAGAAACAGGCATTCATATACTTTATTTAACTGTTCAAATGACTTCTCGCTAGTGTCCCCTGACACACATACACACACACACACACACACACACACACACACACACAACTAGAATTAGACATGGCACACTGAGCTAAGGGATTCACATTTTTGCCACATAGACTAGGCTCAGACCTCTAATTAAGTGTAGTCCAGTTGGCCTAGAAAATTATCGTAAACCTCCTATTGGAAAAAATTTGATCATTCAGAAAATGTACAGTTTAAAATAATACCATTCAGCTATGTAAAGTTAAAATTATATGAACCTAACTTTTTATCTACAACATATTATAGAGTTTATAGAAAGGCAGTATACATGTAATTGTTAAATTAGCACTCCAAGCAAAGAACAGTGAACTTTATATCAGCAAATGAGTAGAAAAAGAATTTCTGCTCTGCAAGTCTCATGAAAGTCCAACAAAAACTCTTGCCAGCTCTGTGGATAAAGGGATAAAGCCCCAACTATATCAGAGGTGACCCAAGTTTGAGTTACAGCTCTGGTGCCTGTAGGGGCTGGCAGGGGAGGATGGGAGTGAATGGCAGCTGCTGACTTACCCATGGAGGGGCAGCTATGGCTTACCCATCCTGGGGTGGGCAGCTATGGATTTGTCACTTGGATGACACCTGTTAGGAGCAGTAGGTGTTGCACTGATGGAGTACTGGTTTAGGGAGCAGACACTGGCAGGGGGCAGACGCACAAGCTGAGGAGATTCTACATGAGCAGGCATGATCCACTTCAAAAGTAACATGCAATAGAGCATGTGGGCCACCAAAGGAAGAAGTGCTTCATTCAGGAAGAATGTAGGCCACACAAGGTCAAGGTAGGCAGTATGCACCATTTTCCCTCATCCACTGCCTTGGTGACCTTCTCAAAAAAGTCCACCAGGTTCAGTTGACATGATCCACCTTTTACAAATCCAAAGTGGGTTTGGTTCAGTGTCTGAAGGTTTTCTTTGTCGTTATTAGTCATTTCTTTGATACTTCTTTCCATGGCTTTGCATATGAGACTGGTCAGTCTAATGGATCTGCAGTTCCTGGGAGCAATTGATGGTCCGCCCTTGTGCAATGGCTTGACAGTTGCAGTCATCCATTCACATGGCACAAAGCCTGTGACAGTTGCAGTCTCCCATTTATGTGGCACACAGCCTATGAAAGGCTGTGGTTGAATAGTGACACCAGTGGCTCTAATAGGTCATATTGCATGGTATTTAGGAGGCATTCTGGGATATTATCAGGCCCCATTGAGGCCATATTCTTGACCTTAGAGAGCACATCTAAGACCTGATCCCTACTGATAGTTGGAGGGGTTATGTTAGATGGTATTTCCTGGGGAGCAGCAGGGAGTGTGTAGGAAGGTAAAGTAGGAGATGAATTTGTCAACCAGAAGATTTGCTATTATCACCCAGTTCTGTGAACTTGTCACCATTTAGCAACATTTTGCTACAGAGTTGTGTGTTGCTTTTGAGGTTTTGGATATGTCTAAAGAAGGCGTTATTGTTTTCCTTAGCCTGTGATGCTATTTTACTTCAAAATTTACTTTGTCAGACTTAATTAGTCCTCTTAGTTGCCGATTAAGTTTGATGAGAGAGTTTTTATCCATTTTAGTATTACACTTCCTAATTTGAGCTATGACTTTTTTCTGTTATAGTAAAACCTGCTTAATTTTGGATTCCACCAGGGTGGGTTTGTTTTTTGAATTTGTTTTGGGCACAGCAGTCTCAGTGTAGTTACTGACATGGTTGTGCAGGCTGATGTGTTTTCCTGGTTCGGAGGGGCTTGAAGTGTTGATAGGTTATTACTTAATAAAAGGTAGTTTGTCTTGAAGTAATTTCTAACTGTTACAGGAATTGCTGGGTTACAAAATTGATTATTATTTTGAAGGAGACTGCTCTGTGGTTAGGTCTTACCAGAGTGGACACAACAGTGTAGGAGGGAAGCATTATCCCATATTTGTAAGTATCAGGTCCAATATATTTGTACCTCCAATAGTAGTACACACTAACTGGTTCAGGGTGTTTGTGGTTACAAAGTCTAGGAATCTCTGAGCCTGCAAATATTGGATCACGTGGAATTCCCAGTTTGTACAATGATATTTAAAGTCCCCCATGAGTATGGTATTTAGTTGAATAGTTAGTGTCTCCAATGGCTCTAATTATGAGCTGCGGGTTTCATGGGACATAGAACATGACCTATAACTTGTTAAGATATGGTATGGTATTTTGTTTTTAGTAATCTGGACGTGGAGGAATACCAGTGTGTCATCTTGTTTAACCAACCTATGGTTATGCTTTTTATTGATATAGATTAAGACACTTTCACCTTTAGTCGTTGTATGTACAGTTGCTGGTCTAAATGTGTAGAAGGTACTGAAGTCTTGCACTGGTGAGGTAATCTGTGCAGCTTTAAACCATGTCTCAGTAACTGCACAAATGCCCACATTCTCCAAGGTGTGGAGAGCTTGGAGGGAGTAGAGCTTCTTGTTTAGACATCTGTCATTGACCAGTAACGCCTTCAGATTTCCTTAGGTAGATTGTGCTATATGTTTGTCATTTTGACATTGTCTGAAAAAGGCTCTATGAGGGAAGAAAATAGTGTAACCTAGCAGGCACAGGTGTAGCTCATCCTTGGGAAAGCAATGTGGTTTGTAAACATGTCTTCCCACATTGACATATATTGTACCCCCCTAGAATGACACCAAAAACTAAGCCAATTATTAAAGTCAACCATTTTCTGTTTGCATTTTGAAATCATCCTTAATGAAGATACAATGCTGATGAATATTAGGCACATACCCAAGTGAGGAGGGTTATGCTGGCATGTATTTATATTCCACCTAAAACCCCTGTTATAGAGCTTAAGAACATTTTGGGAGAAACATCATCTTTCAGCAAGGAATATTATTTATAGGGGGACTGGAACTTGATTTGCAACAGTAAGGATGTATGTGGCAGACCTAAAAGGGAAAATATCACAAAACAGTGTACATTTCTGCAGAAATGTATAAAAATATTTGGTATGGAAGATGTGAATTCAGTAGTAGGAACTTGGAGAGAATTTACATATTATTCTCCAAGGTACAAAAACTGACCTAGATGAGGCAGAAATTCTATTTCACAGGAACATGTGCATTTAATTGAAAGCTTGAACACGCATCCCATAATTAAACTCAGATAAGAAATGCAGGGTAATGAAATAAAAATGAGACACTGGCGCTTTCCCACCTACCTGTCAAAAAGAGAGGAATGTAAGGAACGGGTAATGGAAATTATTTGAGAGTTATTAGGGAAGATAGAAACTTCTTTGGAAGTTATTTTGAGACAGTTTCAATTCTTTTTCAGTATATAAAATGAATGAAGATAAAATAAAGGCTAAATTATGCACCCACACATGAAGTAGTTCAGCAATACCCATATTTATGAGGGCATGATAAAATGAAATATTTTGGTGTATAGATTAAAAAGGCTTATGTTGTGGCCAAGGAGATGTGGGAGGAAACTAAAGAAAATATAATATAGAAACTAAGACACTGGAAGCTTTTGTTTATGGATACGGATCGCAAGATACAAGCAGTGAAAA